>NW_020526286.1:42500-117500 GCF_003368295.1 Carassius auratus | reverse complement strand
AGATATTATCCAGATTAATATCATGATTTTCTGTAAAGCTGCTTTGAAACAATGTGCACTGTGAAGAGTTCTATATAAATCAATGTGACTTGACTCATCAGTGGTTCGAGGTGAATGTACAAGTTTGCACAGCGATGACATCATGGCAGCCATGTTTCAAAGTCACAGCACCTGCAACATCTGCAGCTGTTCTTATCAGACCTTCATCCTGTGTGTGAGTGCCGTGTGAGTGCCGTTCTGACAAGAGCCCAAAGAGCCGAGCCGAGCGAGACATCAGCTGTGTACTAATGTGTTAAAAGTGCGGGCTGAACCTCAAACACAAACATTCACAGTTCAGGTGCGTCATCGCATGTGAGACAGCGAGGAGACAGACAGGTGAGAAACAGTCAGCTCTGCAATACTTTCATGCCTTAGAGTCGAGCTGTAAACCAAATAGCCACGAGGAGAATTCTTATGATCTCAGCGTTAGATGTATGTCTATTTACACTGCGCCGAAAACACAAAAACTAGTCGAGTGGCATTTTAGGCAAAAGTCGCAGCGGAGCTTTTCATTAAAAAAAGTCCCATGAAGCCTAATTACTGCGAGACCTTATCAGCGTGTGCTCGGTTGGGTCAAAATAATTAACTTTGTGAGAAGCACAAGGTCACCTGGACGTCCATCACTGGATGTTCTCAGAACAAACCACAGAACTACATTGGTTTCTCAAGAACAGGACGTGAATATGCAATATAAGTACAATTAAGCAGGTTTTAACAGAACAGTTCACCACAAAATCATCTTTTACTCATTGTACAACCGCTATGACCTTCTTTTGTGGAACACGAAGGAGAAATTGTAACATTTGTGAAGCAAACGAGAGACAGATCTTAAAGGGACAGTATCAATAACAGCTTGTTTAATGCTGAAGGTGGTAGTCAGTGTTATAATTGTTAACTAAAACTAAAGACTATTAAAAAACGTTAAATGAAATGAAGATGAAATACAATATCACTTTTTATAATTCATATTGTTTTATGAGTTTTAACATTTTGACAGTATTCATATTACTAAAATGCGTTAAAATATACAGTATACTATTCAAATTGTTAATAGATGATAATTGAAACAGATAAAACACATTATAATAAATGTTTTCATTTTATATTGTTTTATAAGTTATACATATAAACTATTAGAAATCTTTTTGTGATTATAAAAAAAGATGCGATACAATATACATTTTATTTTTTTACAAATAAAAGTTTAAATTAATATTTTCATATATATTTATTTTAGGTAAAATATAGACGGTTTTCGTTTCAGATTGAATTTGGCATAATTTTTTTTATTTTATTTTTTTACAGTTTTTGTTTGTTTGTTTTGTTCAAAAAATGCAACTATATTTTCACCCTGCTCCTTATATTAAGCTGGATATATAAGTATGTCCAACTTTATTTGCATACATACAGAATACTTGTGTAGGGGGATACATGACAGCATGATTACTAGGGCTGTACTAGAATAATCGAATATTCGAATATTCGTTCGGTGGGGTGGCATTCGATTTTCAGTTTTGAGATTCGAATATTCTTTTTTTTTTTTCAACACGTGACTTCCGTCGCGGATTCATTCTCACTCATGCTTGAACCGCCCGTTGGCGAACGTAGTGATTTATTTCATCTCATACTGAATAGGTACAAAATGCCCAAGACCTCAGCTGTTTGGGAGTAGGCTTGTTGCGATAGTCCGTGTTACCGGTGATACACGGTGTTTAACCCACCTACCGGTCATAGCACTTGACCACCGGCACCGTCCCCATCGTGTTGAAGTTTTAACCTATAGCAATAAAGCACTTAATTCAGTTAGTGACTACGTGCCTTCGTAATTTAGCGTGAGCGGAACGAGCGCCGCAGTAAAGCAGCAGGTGTCCGATTTCATTTATCATTTGAGGAGAGTGAGGCGAGCTAAAGGATGGCGGAAGATCTGGTTTCAAAGCGAAATGCAAAAGCACCTATTTGGAAATATTTTGGATTCAAACCAAATGCCAACAGGGATGTGTTTGATTTTCGTTCGTTGCATATTCGATGGTTGTGCGGTGTTTTTTTTGTTTTTTTTTGCTGAAAAAGCCAAGGCAGGCACTTTATTTAACGAATAGTGAATTTTATATAATTTATATAATATAGTAATATTTTATATAATTTTCGGGAGCACTTTAAATTAAGTGAGGATGACGAGACAAAGGCAGTGTGTCAAATATGCGATTTGAAACTTGCCTACCACAACAGCACCACAAGTTTGAAAAATCACCTGATTGCACGCGGCAAAAAAAAAAAAAAACTGCTTTTATGCGCTTAATTTGCTATGATAAATAGGCTAATTGCAACATGCTTTCAATAAAAGCATCGCGCATTTTAAAGATTTAAATTAACAAAAAGTCAGAATAAGACAAAATAAATCCCTTATATAGAATAAAACTAATTGTAATAGATATTAAATTTTTTGTCATTTTAAAAACAATTCATTTATTCTTATTCAACTGTTTATAAGCATGCTACCGTGTTCTTTATTTATTACAGTTAGTTGAAATCACTGTGTGTTACTAATTTAATTTCTGTTTTGGGATTCATTTGTTTTAAAGAAATGTTCGTTATTAATACCTTATTAAAGTTCTTGCTCTCAACAGACTTTGTGTTTTGTATACTTGTGCACTGTCCGTTTTCGGAGCATAAACCTGCCCGTGTAATGCGTACCGGAAACTGTTCTAATTAAAAGATTATTAAATGTTTATTAATATTTAAAGAATGTGTGCCATCTGATCATATTGTACCAAATGCAACACTGCACTCCACTGGGTCTGCCGCAACACATTTACGATGCCGAAGAGTGAAACGTGAAGTCGTGAAAGATGATACAAATGCAAACCGACACTATTATTATATATTTAGCCCCACCCACCGAAGCTTCGAATATTCGATATTGATTGCTACCTAAGCTTCGAAGCTCAAAAAATGGCATTCGAAACAGCCCTAATGATTACTTGCATCATGGCATAACATAATTAGTATGACTATTGATAAAATATAAATAGTAGATTAAACTTAAATTTAAAAATGCTTAAACACAAATTGGAAATGTTGCCTTTGCAAATAACGGAAATAAAAAAAAAATACTAAAACTAAATAATACAAATATTTTATAGAAAATAATAATTATAATAATAGAAATAACAAACAAGATGACTAAAACTTAAAATGAAAATGAAAATATTAAAATAAAAGCTAATTCAAACTATGGCATATGGTCAATAAAAACAAACCTACAGTCTGTTGCTGAAGTTCATAGATGTCTTCACAGACTGGAAAGAGACGCTCACCTAAAGTTTTGGCCACCTCCAGGTCTTGCTGCATGTAGGCGGTGCTCTTCTCCGTGTTGCCCAATGACCAGTAAGCGCTGCTGAGGGCCGAGAAAACAGATCCGCGCAGTTTGAGGCTGCAGGTGCCGATCTTCAGCGCCGCCTCCAGGACCACCACAGACGCGCCGTGATGGGAGGCGGTCAGCAGCTCCTGACCAATCACAGACACCACCACAAACGGACTCTTGTCCAGCTTCATCTTCTGCAGCTGCTGGTATGTCGGCTCCAGGGATTCTGCAGTGATGTAATGAGAGACAGATTAGAAAGATTCCTCAGATTTAATACAGTATTTAAACATTTAAACACACGCTTAATGCTAATTTGATATTTACTAATTATCCAATACACAAAACTTAGATATCAAAAAATAAATAAAAATTGTTTTTGTTGTTAGATATAACAAGAAATTACATCAAATCTCATAAAATGACAGTTTTTGTTGGTTGAGAGAGTTTCTCACCAAAATCAAGTCAAAACTAGCCAGTTTTTTTCTCTTTTTTGCTAAATCTGATATAATTAAGCCATTCTTTGTTGGTAAATTGGACAGACTTAGACCGTTTCCGAGCAAACTGGACAAAAATGAGCTGTTTCTGGCTTAACATGATAATATTAAACAGTTCTTTGTTTTCAACTCTGACAAAATTATACATTTTCTGAGCAAATCTGACTATATCAAACAGGTGTTGGTAAATTCAACAGAATTAGAGTTTCTCACCAATTTTTTTATGTTTTGTTTTTGTTTTTTTGCCATATCTGACAATACTGAACAGCTTTATGATGGTAAATTGGACAGAATTACGCAGTGGCTCAACACACTGAACAAAATCTGGGCTGTTTCTGGCCAAACCTGACAAAATTAAACAGTTGTTGTTGGTAAATCACACAAAATTAGACAGATTCTGACCAAATCTGCCAAAACAAGTTTTTTTTTTTTTTTTTGTCTAAATCTGACAATATAAACAGTTTTTGTTGGTAAATTTGAGACTAAATAAGACTGAATCAGGTTTTAGAAACAAAACTAATTTAGCCAGTTTTAGATATTAAAACACTAAATTTTTACTAAAACTAAAATAATCAGACCAATTTCAATGCTAAATCTGATAAAAAAAATGGGTCAATTTTCTCATTTTCTCACCTCATTTCACTAGATTCAGCAAGAGCTCATTCTGTTGTTATTTGTTGACTGAACTTGTATTCAATTCATTAAGACATCACAAAAATGTGATTCAGTTAAACACGAGCTCGTTTATACTGTACAAACGCAGAACAAATGAGTGTAAAGCTAACACGGCGTGTTCAGTGGATTATGCGGATCGGTGATTATTCATCGTCGCACACTCAATACAGACCGTCTTGTGGAAGTTACTCTGTAAAATATTCACCTTAGAAATGCTTATTCGTAAAAGTAGCCCATGTGTAACTATGTAGTAAGATTTAGCGTGCCAGGGTACGGTTAGCATGCCATGTGTGTAGAGGTGACCTCCGGCAGAGGAAGGAGACACGGTTAAAGAGAGAAACGCACACACTGTCATAAATCACGACGGGCCACAGTCGAGTGTCACCCGCTGCCCCGCGGGACCCACAAAGATCTGTTTTTATCTGCCCTTCTCTGGGTTTTCTGTGCAGTGTATTTCTTACTGTCCTTCTGGGTGTGTTTGATAGCCAATTCAGCATGTTTCATCACGGCTGCACAAATGTGTACTGTCTCAAGAGCTTTCATTTCATACCTTAAATTTGATCACAGCTGGAACACTGTATTGACCAATCAGCAACTATCAGTGTTATAAAATAACTTCTATATTGCTGTATCGTTGTTTATGATTTATTAGAAGAATGCTTTTTGGTACTCCTTTTAAACAGTTTTTGTTGGTAAATCAGACAAAACAATACATTTTCTGAGCAAATCGGACAAAAGTTTTCTTTTGGTACACCTGACCATCTTAAACTGTTTTTTTTTTTTTTTGTATGGCAAATCGGACAAAATAAGACAGTTTCTCACCAAATTGGACAAAAACTGGGCAGTTTTTTGGTTAAATCTGACACAATTAGCTAAATCTGGTATGATTAAACAGTTTTTATTAGTAAATCAGACAAAATTAGTCATTTTCTGAGCAAACTGAAAAAAAAACTTAGCTCTTTTTTTTTTGCTAAATGTGACCATCTTAAACGTTTTTTTTTGTTGTTGTTGTTGTTTTGCTTGTTTTTTTTTTTTTGCAAATCAGACAAAATTAGACAGTTTCTCACCAAACTGGACAAAAACTTGGCTGTTTTTGGCTAAACATCAATATTAAACAGTTTTTCCTGGTAAATCAGACAAAAACAGATTTTTTTGTTTTGCTAAATCAGACTTTTTTTATGAATTGGAGAAAAAAATTTAAGTTTCTCAATATCAGACAAAACAGTTTTTTTGCTAAAACTGACAATTTAACGGGTTTTGTTGGTAAATCAGACAAAATCTTGTGCAAACTAGATAAAACTGTTGAGTTTTTTTGCTAATTCTGACAATATTACAGTTTTTTTATGATGAATTGACAATGTCACCAAATTAAACAGGTTTTAATTGGTAAATCAGACAAAAGTAGACATTTTCTGGAGGCAAACATCTGGGCTGTTTTTGACTAAATCTGACAAGATTATAAAGCACACAAAATTAGAAATTTTCTGACCAGCTCGGCTCAAAACTGGGTTGTTTTTTACTAAATCTGTATGTAATAGTTTTTGTAGGTAAATCAGACAAATTGAGGTTTTTTTTGTAATGTCTAAAATCATGACCCCCCCCCCCCCCAGCATTATTTAATGAAAAGCTAGTTTAAAAGAACAGCATTTATTTGACATAGAAATCTATTGTAAATTAATAAATAATTATTAGCTATACTATTTTCTTTCAATAGACAAAATCTATCCCAATTCAGCATGAATGAATCTCCACACTGTAAAAAGACACTGAGTGATTTCCGACAGGTTATATTCCCTCTTCTCGTGCTAATTCATTCATATCGCGTTTTTGCTTTCAGCCTGGCACTTTTACAAGTTGCATAAATCGGAATGGCGAGAAACTCTCAGGCTTGGGGACGGACGTGAGTGTGTGTGTGTGTGTGTGTGAATCTAGTTAACAGCAGACACGGGCATGATAAACAAGAGCGCAGAAGTGCTTATGCAGTCCGCCACGGCGAAGTGGGTTTAATGATGAGCCTCTAGGTGCCTATCTCTCCTTCTCTTTCTCTCCGCCGCTTCCCTCTCTTCTGTCGAGAGGCTTTGCCATGTGAAACAGAAGCTTTGACGTGTCTGTCTGGCGTCTCGTGGGAAGCAGCTAAATAAAGAAATAATAACAGAGACTGACAACAACACCCACTTGCATTTCATTGCGTTTACTTTCTTTTAGTCTATTTACATTACCATTCCTAAACTAATCCGTGTGGATTTCCATATCTGTGATTCACTGTGCATCCGGAGGAGATCTAGTGTTTCCTGTAGGTTTCAGGTAGATGCCGCACTAATTGATCACGCTTTATACCACAGAGACGGACTAAAAACACATCAAGAGAGAGCGGAAACCTCTGAGGATACAGTACAAGCTTCAATCACATCAATACTGCCAACTTTTCAAAATAGATGTTTGCAGACCTTTTCAATGATGCATCACTTCAGTATTTATCGTATTTAGTATCCATCAGACTTCTGATTAGTTAGGATCTGGAGTAATTAATGTGATGGGTCATGAGTGTTTACTGCAGTACAGATCAAACCATTAGACGACAGATTTAAGAGGGAGAGCCAGAACGTCTTATACCAAATCCATCACACACACACACACACTTACAGCAGATGATCTATCACAACACATTTCCTACATGCATGCATGCTCAAACACACTGCAATATGGCATTCAGACTTCACTACTGAATTCTGTTTCTATTGTATTAATTCGGTTTAACCCGTGCACACTGTGTGCACACCCCGGCCATTAATTATAGAGGTTTTCCTGAAGACTGACTACTGCACATCACAAACTGGAGCTAGCCAGCTCAACAGGCAACAGTTGGCTGAGGCTGAAATCATTCTGAGTGTGATTTCCAGAGTCTGCAACTTTCCAACACAAAGCTAAGAGGCGCGTCTGTTATCCCACGCGAGCAGCCCAACACAATCGGCTCAGTTTTCCGCAGCGTCTCACCTCTCGTCTTAGCAGAAGGGCTTTGAATGGCACCTCTGATGATGTGAAGCCAAGAGGAGAACAATTAAATTAAAGTTAGGTAATCCCACATGCAAATCCTCACACAAGGGTGCTACAAAAGGGATGAGGGGAAGCGAGAGAGTGGGAGAAAGCGGGTCTCTTGTTATCATATTACAAAATCACGTATAGTAAATATACATACAAATCTTAGATACATTGGTAAATAATAGCATATATAATTATTATATATATATATATATATATATATATATATATATATATATATTAGTAAATTTATATTAGTAGATATATAGATTTAATAAGGTTATGTAGAAAATATACATATAAATATTTTCTGAAATATACAAAAAGTAAATAACACACACATATATTTATATATATAAAAATATTAATCAATCACATAATTCTGCCCCCCAAAAAAACATCTTTGGAAGCTTCAAAAAAAAAAAAAATACATAAGTTTATATAATATATATATATATATATATAAACATAGAAATACAGTTTTCCATTATTCGTGAATTGAGACTTTAGTCTTTCAATTAAGTGCATAAAAATGCAAAATGACTAAAAATGATGGAGCAGGTCACATGATCTGAAAAAACAACAACAAATAATGTGCACCTATACCTCTCATGAATGAATTTGGCTTCTAAATGAAGCACATTTTACACACTGAACCCTCATTATCATGCTCATTATAGTCAACCGATGAATCTACACCAGAAGAGCTCAAAATAGCATGTTGATTCTTCAGTTTATATTTCTCTTTCCTCTGAAATACCTTTTTACATAATTTCCTACTCAGCTTTCGGCATTTGTAGATTTCAAATAAGACAATAATATATGACCCGTTCATGTAGATTTTTCACTATTTAATATACTGTATTTAAGAGGTTGTTTTCAGGAATTTGACCCCAAAAGCTGTGCAAACACGTCGTGTACCTCTTAGCGGGGACTTCATGGCGGCCTCCACCATTCCCACCAGCAGCTGCAGGCTCTTGGGGTCCTGTGCCAGTCCCGAGGCGAAGGCAGCCAGGGCGTCCGCATGGCGCCCCAGGTACTGAAGGGCAACACCCTGTCGGAAGTATGCCTGCAGAAAGAGGACCAGAGAGAAAGCATGTTAGCACTGTCATCCACTTCAAAGGACAAGCAGCATAATCTGGTGTTTATGATGTTGCCCTTCACCAGTGAAGACGGTTTCCTCCACGAATACTTAAAGTGCAAAAACCCAAACCATAAGTGTTTAACCACAGTATGATTCTTCAAATCATGCATCTTATTGAGGAGATCTGCGTTGTTATTTACCAAGCGATCAGATGCACCGTACCAACAAAAACATTAAAAAAAAAATCCCAAAGACTCATACTGACCTGAGCCATATCTGTTACTGTGAAGATTAGCAGCAAAATACACGCTAAACAAACACATTTAAAATGTTTAAAGGAATAGTTCAGCCAGAAATGCTAATTTACCCACCCTCAGGCCATCCAAGATGTAGAGGAGTTTGTTTCTTCATGGAAACAGTTTTTAGAAATGTATCATTACATCACCTTTTCACCAGTGGATCCTCTGCAGTGAATGGGTGCCGTCAGAATGAGAGTCCAAACAGCCGATAAAAACATCACCAATAATCCACACCACTCCAGTCCATCAGTTAATGTCTTACGGAGCAAACAGCTGCATTTTTGTAAGAAACAAAATCATTATTAAGATGTTTGAGCTTCTCAAGTCCATAATCCACAATAACGCTTCCTCCACTGTATAAGTCCATCCCGTTCTCCTATCACATCAAAATCAACTAACATATCAGTTTACAACTATTTTTGACCATTTTGGCTTGTAATAAGTGTTTAATCTGTGCGTATTTCTCTCCTGATTCAGACCAGACCGCTTTTTGACTGGAGGAAGCGATATTACAGACTTGTATTTTAGTTGGAAGCAGCGGTTTGATAATAAATTTGCCTTAACAATAAATTAGTTTCTTACAAAATGCAGCTTTTCACTTCACAAGTGATGTTAACTGATGGACTGGAGTGGTGTGGATTATTGTGATGTTTTTACCAGCTGTTTGGACTCTCATTCTGACGGCACCCATTCACTGCAGAGGATCCACTGGTGAGCAAGTGATGGAATGATACATTTCTCCAAATCTGTCTATCTTGGATGGTCTGAGGGTGAGTAAATTTTCAGTAAACATACATTTTTGGCAGAACTAATCCTTTAAAGAAGCTGCAGATTCATGTTTTCAAAGGGATTACTGTTATTTTGATCATGCGATGCACACCAGACCGCTCGACTGTATTAAATATCACAGCAGTTCACTTCTCAGAACCCATAATGTCCTCTCTAAAAGGTTTTCTGGTCCGAGCGGACTCACACAGCCGTTTATTAGATGAGCCCGAGCGTGCGGCCCACCTCCAGCGGAGCTGATAACGGCTGGGAGGGAACCAGCGGAAGATTAAGACATGACATTGAATTTATGAAGGCCCTTATAATTAATTTCACTTTGCACAGGGAGCTCTTTGATTACAGACTATCTCTCTTTTATTTTTTTGGACTGCTTCATTGAAACGCATGGGGATGCATATTGAATTCAACACATTAACCTTTGGTCTAACCATGTTATTACAGGACGTTGCAGGCCACCGTTCTCGGCTCGATATTAATTGCTTCTTTGTATACGGCCCACTGCACCACGATTGGACGCGCTCGGCCGCTGTACGTACACATGCACGTTGAGCGCTTTTAGATTTCAACATCAATATCTGCCTGAAGGCAAATGGATTCAGGGGTTTGTTTCAGACAGCTGGGATTCAATCCTATTTCTGTAATGCAATTTTAAAGCAAATGTGTTTTTCTTTTTTTAACAAACACGTGATTATTCAACGTAAGCAAACAGCACACTTGCACTCCGGCAGTTTTAAATTATAATTCATTTGATTAAATGACAGGCCGGGCTTTGTGCTACGTCTCTCCGCCGAATCCGAAAGCTCTAATTGGTCGATTAGCGCACTGAATTCCCAGCGCAGATGCTGACGGCTCTGTGATTTCACCCGGCATCGCTATCATTCCCCGCTAACACAACACCAATCTCTCCGACTCTCATTTCACTTTATTAACTTTATGTATTTCATTTCACATCACATGCAAAGAGGAAAAAAAGAGCTTCCACAATCTGGTCTGAACAAAGCAGGCATTTAAAAACTAAACAAAGCACTGGAAATGAAGGAGGTTCAGATCCGTTAATGATTCTTGAACGTCGGTATTCTTGTGCTAATGTGGACATAATGTCATACTTAAAAACTCTGATAACTGCAGAAAGGCAAAAGAGAAAAGAAAAGAAAATGCATGCTAAATAGACACTTAAAAAGTCAAAACATTTATTTTGCGTGGCCCTCACTGGTTGCACACAACAACAAACATACAGCTCAACCAGTATAGTGATTCACAAACAAATGATTCTTATGAAATATGAAACGGTCCTTAATAAGTAATCATTAAAAATAAAAGACATAATTCACTCAATCATTAAGCAGCTCTTAAAATATGTATACAAATATTTTACCACATACATTATTGTCTGTTTAGTATACAGAGATCCTGTTTTTATCAGCATCCTTAAATGACTAAAAGAACTCTTCAAGGGATCATTAGAGGTGACGTAAGGAGCAGTGTTCGGAAAACAGGTTAAAAAGATTATTTTCTAAAAAATGCAAACATGTAGATCAATCTTGCTCACATATTATTGTAGCACAGTTAGTGCTGAATACCAAAAGAAAATGACCAATAGTATGCTATACAGTATGTAGCTGAAATAAGCACAAATTTTAGGACATGCCAAAACATCTCAAGGGCCCCAAAATCACCTCGGACCTCAGAGGGTTAAGAGCCATTCTGATGGATTCTGTGATTCAGTCATTTAAATGATTCATAAGTTATGGATCCGAGATTGATTCATTATGAAGAGCCGGTTCATATGATTCATTTTTCTCCTGTTTTCAGATTTCAGGAGAAACTATCTTTACATTGAACAAGTTACATCATCTTATTTTCACCCTCAGAATTATAAAAGGTGATAAAGGTGATGTGTAATTTAATTCATGCAATGTTAAAATACTTGCTCTGTTTGTTAATCTTGTGCAGCCCAACATCAGCAACACTGCTTCAACCAATTATGTGATTGTGGGGGCGGGACTATGTGTTTGACAAGCCAATGAAGGGAGGAGGAGTGTTCAGGAAACCTGAAAAGCTTTTTGCATTATAATCTTTGCAGTTTCTTTTGATGATCCTATAGTGGAACAGAAACAGAATCTTCAAGCGGTATTCAAAACTAGAATTCATTCAATTCTATACATATATAGCAGACATGTATTCTGCATGATTCTACATCCTTCAGATGATGCAGCTCTCCAGTGCGTGTCACTGCTGGAGAATGACTGATCGGAGTCGGGGTGGCATATGGAGACACAACTGTTCAGATCAAGTGTGGCGTCTGGCTTCGCTGGCACCTGACATCTTAAATGTGATGCTCCATCCACAGTCAATTACGTATAATCATAACCATAGACATAAAACTGTCAAACACACCTCTGAGCTGCGCGACACACAGAGCTACCTTCAGCTCTCCAAGTTTTTCAGCTTTCAGAATGAAGAGCTGCAGCTTGCTTTTTTTTTTTTTTTTAAGCTTCCAGCAGAATGAGTGGCAAAGCAAAAATGAATCAATCCCACAAAGACCTCCCGCCGTGATTCAGATGTTTTCTGAGCATTTCAATTGAAAACTCAAACAGCAGCGTCCACATTACCAGGTCTGAACGTGTGCTGAATTAAAATGATTTCCTTACAGAAAACAGCAATCAATCTGAGACCAGACGTGTATATATATTCTTTTATCATATTATTGATAGATACATAAGATTATATATAGATCAAATATAAATTTTAGTAAATTTTCCTCGCAAATTCTCTCTCATTACAGTAATGTGATGAAAAAGTAAAGACATGATTTACATTTAAGTACAAGACTTTAATAAATATTTATGCAGATTTTTTGCACTAAAATTAATTTAATCCATAACAGTAAGATATGTACTAAAGTAATGAGAATCTAGTGTTAATCACTAAGAATTCTGTAAAAGAGTCAAACATCCAGACACTTTACAGTGTTGAAAATATGGAAGAAAAATCATGAAAATAATGTTACAATGCATAAAAGCACTTAATGGGCTTTATTTTCTTGATCCCAAAATAATTGCTTATTATTTTTATTTGAATTTTGGGTGAAAAATGACCCAAAATATGCTCTACTAATAAAATCTGTATTACAGTTGTACATAAGTGCCCTTAACAGACATCATTCCTATAGGCAGGTACGCTTCGCCCCCGATGGAGTCACTGGCTGCCTAGCAACATTCGCCTGGCAACGCTCGCCTCCTCCGGTACCTCACCTGCTGTGATTTTGGCTAAAAACACAGACAGAAAAGTGTGATGAAGAGATGAAGCAAACACGAGTGTTCAGGAATAATTACTGAGCTTGACTGCTGTGCCGCTAATCACCTGACTTACACCAACTACAAAGAGAACCAAATAATTATGAGGCTGAAAACTTCATTAGGACGCATTTGTGTAGATATTTAATGACTAACTTGTCCAGTGATGTACTTTATGGTTATGGCCACAACACTACAACAGCTGCTTTACTGTCCAGATGGACATCTTCTTTTCAGAAGTCCAGGTCTAGAGTCAAACACAAGACTAAAACTTGCCCTAGACTTGATCTTGAAACATTGTAGACTTGAAAAAAAGACTGAATGTGTTAACGATTCACTAAAAAGAATCAGATTCAATAGTTTGAGATGTTTGATTCTTTTGCCTCGGCTTGTGTCGTTTATATGTCGTTCAGCATGCAATGCAACACAATAATGTAAAACCCAGAATTTTGACAAAAGTACCAATTTACTATTGTCACAGTTAAAACTAGTTAAGTTAGTAGCATGTTTATTTTTATCTAGTCACTCCTCAACTCTACAAATCCACAAAACACTTTTCTGAACGTATTAAAGTTAGTGACAATAAAATGTGACATCCATATCCAACCATATCTCAGCTGGCAGCCGAAATGCATTTACTGTGCAATTACACGCATTTCATCGGCGAGCGCCATTGATCCACAATCCGCATCAAACTGTGAAGGGATGCGTCGAAAAAAGGTCACACTTCAGGATCGTAATCAATGCTGCACATTCGGCATTCAGCGCCTGTCACAACTTCCTCATGCTGCACAATGATGGGCCCGAACGAGCCCAAAAAACCTGCTATTGTAATCCCACCTGTCTGGAATCAGCGTCAGAGCGGCGGTGACAGATAAGAACACGCTGATGCTAATTGCGCTGGTTCGGATGCCAGATTTTCCCATTTTGGGACTCATGCAACCCTCAGTACACCTGATGTGGAAATCAAAGCGCCCTGGATTAGTCAAAGCCACGTTCTGATCATCAAATCTAGTGTTTATGGGTAATAAGAGTATGGTGGAGTGGAGCCTTGCAGATTAGCAGATGCTTAACTTATTGACTGTTAAATGCATTAATCAAAGCCAGATGGTGGATACGCCAACACTGTCAGGAGCGAGTGTGGAAGTGCTACAATAATGCAACTGCATGCATTTATAATGCAACCATCAAAATGTGTGCAGCGATTGATGCAACTGTTTGACATCTGGTGGGAAGTTCCTCCGAGAAGTGCCAACTTTTCAAGCTTGTTTCTCAAGAGCTCTGGCTTGTTTTTCTATCATGTGCAGAGAGTAAATTTACAGCAAACCCAGGACGTGTGCAAAGCTCTGTAGAAGTGTGTCAGTGTCGCTGTAAATGTTGCATGTGTTCCTTCTTTTACTTCACTAATTCCCTTGGGAACGGGAAACAGGATGTGCACTGACCTTCCCTACATTACCTTCATCTGGTTCACCTTCAAGAACATTAATGCAATGGCTCAGAAAAAAAACAAAGCAATGCAGTTAATGTTAAATAAAATTATCTCCAAGCATGTAGACATCCATATAAACGCCTTGTTAAAGAACCAAAGTCGGTCATGTTTCATGTTTTCGCTGGCATTCGTGGAAATCTTTGCGGGATGCTTTACAGCATGCCTCCTTACAAAGCAGATGTAGTTAAAAAAGAATTCAGTATTAAACATAAATGTGGGAATTAAAAAGACTAAGAGGGCCTAGAGAGCTACATCAGCAGCGCTGTGAGACGAGCCGAAACAGATCAGGCGAAATCTGCTGACTTTTATCTTAACTGTGAGCTCCGACGTCAGGATGCAGCACACATCCTTCAGAAGGAAAAAGCCTGAAGGCATTTCTGTGAAGTCATCGAGCTGATCACATCACATACTGTACGGCGTCTCACCTCTCATGCACTTTATTAACCTTAATTAGATTTCATTATAAAACAATCACTACCAATTCTCATGGAGCCGCTCACAGGATTAGCCTTTTAAACAATCACTACATAAACACTTGCATTAGAGCTATTTGCTAAGTCAAGAACCATTGCTCAGCATGAGATAAGGGATTCAAACAAACCCAGCCGACATGAATAATGCCTTTTTAGCACTCAGATACACAATTTTTACCTAGTAGATGCTAAAACAAGCCAAACTTGGCCAGTAAGAAGCAATCACCTAGAAAAACTTCATGCTAACAGCCCCTCAATAGAAAACACACAGAAACATATTAGCAACCACTAGCATCCACACACCTTAGCAAATGTGAAATGATGGAATTTGTTTGCTAAGATGATGAGATCACTGTCTAAATGTGGAATATTACCAAATACCATTGAGGCCTAAGTATATTATTTACTTTAAGTTGCTACATATTAGGAGGTACAAACCTGAAGCACATGGACAACATGGCCGCCCGTGAGATGATTACAAACACAGAACACTAAACTGAACATGAGTGACATGGAAAAACAGGAAACCGAGGGATACTAAAATAGCAGATGTTTAGCTTGTGCGTCCACTAACATGTAAACAACCAATCTGGACAAGACTGATAGCGCAGGAGAGAGAGGACAAACGCTGCTAGAGAGAACTGGGGCAGGTTTTTATATTCGCCCCTCATGGCTGGTTATTGTCCAGCAGCTCTGTTTCCAACTAGCCTGGAAAACTCACGCTCAGATCTCCCATGCGATTACCAGACAAATGAAGCCTAATTCGCCACACATGCAGCGGTTTAAATATAGAACCGCTAATTTAAATACATTCTCCGCAGACTCTGGATTTTAGCAAGTCAATAGACTTGGCCTTAGTTGCTCAGCTGACATTTGTCTGCCATGTAACGCATTCCCAAGGGTCGACCCAGTTTTCCCTGTTTCCAGTCTTTAAAAGTGCATATTGTAAGAGTTGTCATTAGCCACCAGCTGAAAGTGGTGCAGCACAAATGGGCAAAACACAGAGGTGGCAAAGTCTAATGGCTAACAGCATCATAAAATCAAAATAGTTGCCATTTATTATACATTCCTGGTCTCACAGTACTTACAAGTTTTATTTATTAGTGCACATTATTCCAGAAGAAATTAAATGTCTCTTATTTTTCAACAATCTGTCACATAAAGACAATTTTCCCTAATTATTGATGAAATACATAGTTAACACTTAGACAAAAGAAATGACTGGAAAACAACTTTACTAACATACATAATTCAGTTTTAATAAAATAGTAAAAAAAAAAAGAATAATAATAATATCAATTATATGTATTATATTATTATTAATAACTGCCTAATAATATAATTATTTAAAGAAATACACAATAATCACTAAAAGCAATATTTATTAATATATTTTTACCGTTTTATTAGCTCCACTAATAATAATACATTATCATTTAATTTATTATAATTATTAAAAGTTTAATAAAAACTTTTAATAAAAGTTTAATTATTAAAAGTTTTATACTTATTATAATGATTAAAAGTTACATATATTAAAATATACTTATTGCAATAGAATATGACTAAAGAAGAATAATATGGCTAAAAGCAACAACAACTAATAATGATATAATTTATATTATAATTTATTCATATATTATAAATATAATTTATATATTTTATATATTATGCAATTCTTATAGATATACTATTATTATATGTAAAAAAATTGTAACAATTGTTTAACTAAAAGTAATAATTATTAAATATTTGTAATAATAGTAATATAATGTATTGCTTATTTATAATAATTAATTATGTAGGAAAAGTAATAGAGTAATTTATGGCAAGAGTGCACCTCAAAAACCATACATCATAACAGAAGTTTTGAGCTTTGTCAAAAAAAAGTCTTCTTTGTTGCCTTTTTCTCGATCAGACTTCAGAAATCATCAGAAATTATATATCACATGAAAGCGTAAAATCTCAAAATGCATCCTTTGAAACCCATTTTAAATTCAAACATTGCATTACCGTGAAAACTGTACATCATGCACTTTCAAGTCTATTGAGTGACAGTTAAAAGGTTAAAATTTGATTCTGAATATTGGTTATTAGACTTTTACAGATGAAAATATTCAAAACTGGTCTTAAAAACACATTACTGGCATTTCTCTCTACACACAACTGTCTCACCGGCTCCAGTTACACTTCTGATCTGGTTAAAGGCAGCCAGTCCACCTGAAGGGAGATTAAGACACCACAAAGCAAACAACAAACCTTAATAGAAACTGTCATCAGCAACTGTTCATAGCATGAAGGCACAGCCCAAAACAACAGGGCTAATCTGCATGAATACTAATCTGGATTCCTGTTGGAAGCTAATCAAACGTCATTAATCTGCTCATGGCTGTCTTTGCAATGTTTCAAATGAGACAAATGAGTATGTTTCCACACCAGCTGGAGACTACTTGTCCCCTGACCCGAAGGGACAAGCGCTCCAGGACCGTGGCCTGAGATGTGTCAGTATCCTGAAGGCGGCCGAGCATCTGAATGCAGAAGCTTCATGGTAAGGACAGCTTCCAGCCAAGCCGTCCCCTGCGGCTCGCCGCTGCAGCGTAAAGTGCACTGGAGTAGGAAATTGAGGCCGCTGCAAGTTCAGCTTTCTTCCGAAAGAGCCCTATTTCACACGGCGAGGGGTTTAGGCAATTACTTGTGACAATGGCTGGCCGAGAGAAAGATTGATCTGGACACGAAACAACTGTGTTTGCTTTATTAAAAGTAATTCATCACCCTGCCCGGGTGTAATGGCGCTTTAGGAATGTGTGCAAACGGACAGACGCGGTGGGCTTGACATCAGGACATCAGGGAATCGGACATACACAAACACACGTCTCCGCTGGGTGTTAAAGGAAAGCCATTCGAGTGTGTTAGGATTCCTAGATATGCATGCTGTCTTACTTGAATTCCACTTGAATTTCCACCATCTGCCATCGCTCAAGCACTCTGCAGTTCACTGCGGCACTCTGGGAGCTACGCTTTTAATCAGACTGAGTAGATCTTCATGCAACAAACAAGGCCCATAGTTCATGAGATCTTAGTTGTGTTCGTCCTAAAGTTCCTGATGATAGAGCTACAGTATAAAAGATGGACCTGGGAGAATCAGATGAGGAATCAGATGGAGTTCATATGGAGATCTCTGATTGAAGATTGAAGATTGCAAATCTGAGCACAATTTGAGATATTTTTTAGCATTTTATAAACACGTTGTTTGAGTCTCGACAAAACTAAGACATTGTTAGGGATATCTTATGAAATTCTAAAAGATTACTTTTTATCTCACTTCCAAAATATCAAGTCAGTTTGCTCTCCATTGAATATTATGTCCACTAAACATCTGGACTCAAATTGTTCTCAGTTTTGCAATCAGCAATCAAGTCATTGCTCAGATTTCATACTTATTCTAGAAGCTAAAATTTCCATTTGCTTTGCATTTTATTGCATTGCATTGCATGTTTACGAGACGTGACCGATTTGATCAAAATTGAGATATCTTATAAAGCTATGTGAGACGTAACAAGATTACTTTTAGCATTCAATCTCACTGCTTTGTATGAGAAACGACTGTGATCTCATTAGTGTTTTTGTGTCCTGTGGGCAGCAGAAACTAATAGGCATGCAGCCGGTATGTTTAACACAAATGAGTGCTGTACGGATGGATGGAGAGCGGTAGAACGGGAGTGCTGGCACTAATGGAGTCCGGGGATGGACTTCCCGGTGCTGTGTCACCTTGCTCCAGGACAACAAGCTAAGCTGTTGGCACTAATGGTCGTGTGAAGGGCGGGATGAACAGAGAAAGCAAGAAAGGGGCTGGATGCGTGCGGAGAGACAGCGCTGGCAGGTACATACATAATTGCAATGTGAGATGCATAAGAGAAGTGAGCGCCGGGGGCTGAGATCCAGCGCTGTGATTTTAGCAGAGACAAGCTGATGAAGGTCACCAGCTGCGGAGCCAACGAAGACAATCCAACAGCCAGCACTCAGACTGATCTAACACTGATCCACCGTCACTCCCAGACAAGAGAACTGTAATAATATTAATAATAATACTAATAACTATAATTTTCTGAATTAGCACTGTGCTGCATCCAACTGATTACAATGTATCTTATGTATCCTTTCAATACATAAAACTGCTTTAATATATTTTAAATCCATTTTTTTATATATTTTTTTTATACTTTGCTTTTATTGTTACTTTTATTTTTTACACATCTGTTGTAATGGATAAATAAATCAATAAAATAATAATAATAATAAATTAATTGAATTGAATTGCATGAAATGTGCTGTATAAACCTGCTTGCTAAATTAATTGTGCATATTATTATTATTGTTGTTGTTGAAAAATGTACTGTGAATACTTGTTCAAAGAAGCTTAAATAGCAGATAAAATAAATTCAATAAAAAATAATACATTTAAAATAAAATAAAATAAGCTGTTTTCAGCTTGCTCTATTTGTGGGAGCCAAAGACTTTTAAATTTTTTAGTCTTTGGCTTTTATTTTATTTTATTTTATTTTATTTTATTTTATTTTATTTTATTTTATTTTTTATTTTATTTGATTTGATTTTATATTTTATATTTTATTTTATATTTTTTTTTATTTTTTTTATTTTATTTTTTTTATTTTTTTTAATTTAATTTTATTTTATTTTTTTTAATTTTTTTTAATTTTATTTTTTTTATTTTTTATTTTATTTTATTTTATTTTTGTCCATTAACAGGTCAGCAAAGCGCAATGCAATTTACAAGACTCTTCCTCCCATGTCGATAATCGCAAAAACATCTGTATGAGCAACAATCCCACTCCGATGTTTTATCAAAAAGCTGGAGTTCTCTTATGATGATGTACCTAGAGCTAAATAATAACCCCCTTGAAGCTGAAGGGCCTTATCTGTGCAAAAAGTGCCACGTTTGCAGAGTAACTCTGGAAAACTCCCAAAGAGGAGCCTCCCTTTCAGAAGCAAATGACAGATTCTGATGGCAAAGCTTAGACGGCACCATTAATGCTCGGGTTTGCTGGTGTGATTCAGACCGTGGCCTCCGGGCTGACAAGAACTCCATTCAAAGAGTCTTTGTGGCTGAAACGCGGATGGGAAGCGAGAGCTAACGTTCTGAAAACACAGCGGGCTCTGCTGATGTCAGCTCCGGAGACGCCGCTAATGAAACGTGGAGGTTTTGCACAGCGTTATGCATGCAGAGCGGCCCGTCAGATCCTATCCCACCTCTAATTATTGCCATGCTCGAGGTAGGAGCCTGATAACGCTTCGCTCCCTAATTGAAATCAAACCATCCCTCTAGAGAGCGCTGATGAGAGATCATCGGGGGGCTGGCGCTCTGCGTGCCCGGACTGACATTAGCGCATGCTCTCAGATGAACTTCAAACACTGACAGACAGGAATCTGAAATTAAAGCAGCTAATATTAGGGAGCATCAATTAACTTTATGGCGGAAATAGAGCCGAACGGGGTCTGTATGTAACGCTGTACTCTTTCTGTTTTATCTTTACTGAAAATGTGAAGCGATAAAGCAAATATAATGTGCCTGCTGGGTCAATGCAGCGCAGACAGTTGTTCTTTTAGAAAGAGTTTGGGTGCTGCGAGGCCAAGTCTGTATTCGGCTAGTACATTTAGTCAGATAATCCACTTATATACTGTTACCAATCAATTGTATAAAAAAATAAAAAATACAATAACATAAAAAAAGTGAAGTAAATATAGAAAAAGAATATGAATTAAAATAAAATAAAAAATACAAAATAAAAATTCTAAAAATGAACAAAATAAAAAACGTAATATAACAAAAAAGTACATATAAACAGTGAATATATTAAAGTGCTATAAATTCAAATACATAGATTTTAATATACAATAAAATGATAAAAAGTAAAAAAGTCAAATACTATTAAATAAGACAAAATTAAATATAAACAGTACAATAAAATAAAATTGTTTAAGCTAAATAAATTAAAATACACAGATTTTATTAAGTTCAATCATTTATTAATATGGTTAATAATTTAATTTATTAAGTAAATGCTAAAATAAAATATAAAAAGACAATAAAACTAATTAAAATAAATATCTAAAATAAAACAATAATAATATACCAAATAAGATATAAAAAGTAAAACAAAATAAATAATATAAAATAAAGTGAAATAAAAATCTAAAAATATGTATATAATATAAACTAGGACTACACAATTAATCAAAATTAAATCGCAAAGGCAATAAATCGTGATTAGGCAGATGCTGCGATTGTCATACGTATCGTTCAGTGAAGCACGGTTCTGTGATCAGCAGTAAATTTCACTGATTCAATGTGGCTAATAAACACACGACTACGGCAATACATTGTATGGTTTATGAGTTCTTCTTATTATCCTTTTCATCATAATAAAGTATATCTATAATGGAATGCTAATCGACATAGTCTTTATCACTGCTTAGAATACAACGGAATATTGTGTGCCTTAATTATTCTGTTTAAGAAGCCACATCGTCTCACAGAAGGATTTATTTCAAACACTCAACTGATGTTATGAAGTGAATTTGGAGTTAAAACATGTTATTAAATGTGGTATTTTCACGTGCTCTCAAATGGAGCAGCATTTACTACACAGAGCCGTAGTTCACTGATAAGATACGCGAACAGCTGTTATCGCAAACGATTTCATCGATTTCATAATCCTACAATGATATCGTCTGCGATTATGAACGCGATTTTGCATGGCCTGTCAGAGAACTACGGCTCTGTGTAGTAAATGCTGCTCCACCTGAAAGCAGGTGATGGAGATTTACCGCTAATCATAGAACCGGCTTTACTGACTAAATGCCCATGACAATCGCGATTAATCGCGTTCAATTAATCGTGCAGCCCTAACAGAAATGGTAAAATAAAATAAAATGGTGAAACACTAAACATATTTTGTTATTAAACAGTACCAATAATATAATGCAAATATAATGCATCCCTGATTGGTGTTCTTTTAGTTTGAGTGCTGTGAAGTAACGTCTGTAAAATAATCCACTTTCAGTGGCAATAAAGGACCTGATAAAGACCCATCGGGGAGATACAGAAACGAAGAGACGACTTCATGATTTAAGAGCATTAGTGACTAACCTGTCACCCAGCCGGCGCCGGAGTATGAGAACGGTGACGGCTTTTAGAGTAAATCAAACAAGTGAATGAGTCATCTGGTCAGTTTCTCTGGCACAACACTTTATGATCTGAACATCGTTCTTCTACAGTACGGTCAATGTGATGTCACAACGTTTCCTGAAGGCATTAATCATAATGAGCATTTAATGCCATTATAATGCAAGCATAAATTCATCGAACAAGCCATTATTAAATTTTTTTGCCATTATCCTAGTGTTTTGAAGGCATTAAAGACACATTTCCAGAAAGAGTGCATCACCTAGAAAGCATTGGCTGTTTTATGCATCATAACTGTGTATCAAACTAAATAAAAAAATAAAAAAATAAATAAATAAAATAAGTCAAATGTATTACTTTGTTTAATATTAATATATATATATATATATATATATATATATATATATATATATATATATATATATATATATATATATATATATATATATATATATATATTTTAGCTTCAAGTTAATAAAAAATAAATGAATAAATAAATAAATAAATAATAATAATCAGTTTTAAATGGAAGGCCTGTAAAATTTGGCTTTCACCATGCAAAATATCAAACAGCTAAAACAGAGTATGATAATTAAAACATAAAATGTCTAAAAATATCTCAAATAAAATCACTGGATCTGTAAGAACTACTAAAATGGAAATACTAAAATTAGAAAAAAAAAAAAAATATATATATATATATATAATTGTCAAAATCTAAAAATAACATATACTATACTATATATTAAAGTAATATTAACACAACACTGCTTTAAAAAAGTGCATTTAGCCACAAAATGTTGTTTTAATGTTCAAAAGTAATGTTTATTCAACTTTTTTTTATTTATAACTTTTCTAACAATCTATATCTTTTATTTGCAAGCAGGAAAATGACAGTAAAGTACAGTATATTGATCTCATGAATGTGAAAAGAAAAGTATTGGAGTGGAAACCTGAGCTCTGAATGCACTTCTGCTTTAACAGGTTTTCTAAAAGTGTGACAGGAACAAGAAAATGACCTTTCAGCTTCCCTCACCTGACACATTCTCACTAATTCTCCTCATCGGAGAGACAAAAGCTCACCGAGCAGCTCCGAATACACGCTCAATGTGTATAGACGTTCTGTAAGGGGACTTCAGATTAATTACAGTGACCCGTTACACACGGACTGAGCGAGACAGCAGTGTCTTGTAACACAAGCTCATTAACTGCAGCCACCCGATCAAATGTTTCTCTGAAGTGGAGTTACACACAATCTCCAGCTGAAACTGTTTCCTGTCCAAAATAAAAACACGGCCTGATGGGATGATCGGCTCTCGCTGACAGCCTTCGGTTCATTTGCAATGGATGAATTTGCAGCAATTAGACGAGGCCTTTCAGACGCTCGAAGACGCCTGAAATGTCATACAACCATCAGCCACAATTACACAATCTCCCTCGTGGCTGGAAATCGACCTCTGCAGCAAGAAATAAAAAGAAGCTGAATTTATAATGTCACCGGGGAGACATAACCAACTTAACCAAGCACGGCCGAATGTCGAATGTAAATGTGTTTCCTCTATTTACATTCATAAATTTCAAATGCATTCAGAGGTTTTATGTGCATGCTGTGTTATTTGCATTATTTGTGCTGTTTTAGAGATGCATGTTTAATCTAAACAACCCTAACGGAGAGGGAGATAATGAATCTGATGCTGTTTAATGTGTAAGCAGATCATTTATCGTGCAAAAGCATTTGCTGACTCGGCTCGAAATGCCAGTGAAATGAGCCATCTAGAAAGAGATCACGCAGAGCGCAGGGTATAAACAAACACAGCCACAGACAAACAGCCTGGGAAATCATGCTCAGTCTAAATGCATTTATATATACGCATTAAAATACCCTCTCTTCTAGAAAAAATTACTTCAAAATTTTAAATATTTTAAATTTAAATTTTTTTTTTTAAAGAAATAATACATTTTATAAAAGGTATCAGTTGACATCGACTAGCAATAGAAAAAAAAGCATTTTATAGTTTTTCCTGACAGTGATAAAAAAAAACATTTAAATTAAATTAAAATAAAATTGAAATAAATTATATTTATTTATACATATGTATATATATGTATATATATATATATATATATATATATATATATATATAATAAAATAAAAATACATGATAAACAACTAAGCAAATAAAACAAATACAATTAAACAAAATAAAATACAAAAACTTAAAATAAAAAGATAAAGATGAAACGTTGATATATAATAATAATATAATAATAATAATAATAATAATACCTATATAAAATAATAATGAATTAAAAAAATTATGAATATAAAATAAAACATTTACATAAAAATATAAAAACTAAAACTTTAAAATAATAAAATCAAATAAATAATATATTTTTTATTTTAAAATAATAAAATTATTAAAAGAAATGAAATATCAAAGTCATATAAAATATAATAAAACATTTAAAATAAAAATAAAATGAAAAATAAAGTAATAACATAAACCACTGCTTGGTAAACCATTTCATGTGGTTCTTTCCATTCCTGGCCTTTGTCTCAAAACCCAACTGTGGTTTCATGGAGCATTAATAACATCAGGCTGTGTTCACACACAAAAAAATATATCATCACACCGACACCATATGTCATCTAAACTCTCAAATCCCATCAGATTGACTTCAGAAGACAGAAAAAACAAATCAACAGAAGGGAACAGACTTTTGAACACTAGAGGAAGAAAACCACTTCACTAAAGTTCAGAAGAATGGTTCACTAAAAAATCATTTACCCACCCAAACCTGAAACCTGATGAATCACGTCGATCACTCCTTTAGTGCTGCTTCGAAGCATCGGTAATGACATGAGGGAGAGTAAATGACAGGATTTCACTTTTAAAGGAAGGATTCCTGTAGGAGCAGAAGATCTTGAGACTGCAGAGAGCTCTCAGCATTGATTGAATCGTGAGAGGGATATAACACCGATCTGTGACGAGGGATTCACCTACTTGTTGGATTTTGACAAGAAGCTTCAATCAATTGAACGTGGACGTGCAAAGAGATGAACCAACCGATAGCAAACGCAAGGAACAGCAATCTTCACATTACGGCCATACTGAGACGCTGCAGATTGAGCTTAGATCGAGGCTTTATTCGAAATATACACAGAAAAGTGACACTTTGACTTTAACAGGACATTTTTAACTAGAAAGAATTAAATTATTCATAATTTTATTTATTAAGCTTCTGTATACATGTTATATATATTTAAATATAAAATTATGTAAGAAAAAAGAGACATGCTAATACCTTTTTTAGTACATGCATAATTATTGTGAAATTTATATCAAATCAGAAATATTGAGATGTTTTTGCTGTATTTCATTTACAGTAAAAATTACAGTAACAATATTATCTGCGTTTTCTTCTTGAACCTCTTTCATCATATTTTATTTATTACAATAAACATTTTAAATCGACTAAGCACCAACAGCTGTTTGGTAGAAATTATGTTTCTTTAATCTGGGAAAAAATAAATATATAGCTATTTTTGAGCAAAACAAACAAACAAAAAATACTACAGCCTTTTCACTTGAACCTCATAATTCAGATAATTTTATTTGCATGCTTGCCATATTTTATTTATTGCTTTAAACCTATTTGAATATACTTAGAAACAACAGCAGTTTGCATAAATATTATGATATTTATATCATTTCAAAAGGCAGGAAAATATGCATTGCATTCATAGCAACAACATTTTTCAGCCTTCTCTCTTCAACTAATTTCATACTCAACAGGTTTTGAAAACCATTTTGACCTCTCCAGATCGATACAGTTCTACTTTATCCCGTATAATGTCACGGCTTACTCCTTAATTACAGCATTGCACGAGTAATTACCGTAAAACTGAAATAAATCACTAAACAGGTGGTTAAAGATGAATTCTTGGCATGGGCACTGCCAGACTCGCTCGTGCACGAGGCAAAAATATCCCACGTCCGTCTGACCGACTGCCCTTGAAGAATGTGACCTGCTTGTGTTTGAGAGAGGACAGCTGAGAGTGCCACTGCCACTCGTCCCGTCCCGTCCCGTCTGCAGCTGTCTTGTTAAAGCCCCTCACATTCCCCGATCTGTCCATCACTGCCTGAATCAGAGCAAACAAACCCTGCCAGACCCGGCCTGAATGCACCGCTCAATCACCAGACCAGATTTGTCTTATCCGCCTCAGTGGACGAACACAATTCTCCTCTCCTCACCTATTATTTGTTTCCCGTTTATCTGTGCACATGATTGCTTGGGCCATTTGCCCGGCCGTTTTGAGCGTGTAAACACACTCGTCTGTCCCCTGACAGCCCTGATCACCTCAGGACAGTCCTGCTCAATCCTGTGGGTCTCACCTACAGCAGAGAGCTCACGCTGCTTCACTGGGTAATTAGGCTGTCAATCAAGACTTTCATAAACGACCTCTGCGGGACAGAGGATGGAAATAATGGCCTGTATCGTTTAAGTCACGCAACCCGGAGAATGTATCGTGTAAGGTCATGCTAAAGGTATATATGACCTTATTTGAAGAGCACATGGACGGAATCACGGAATACACACGTAAAAATGGAATTTACTGTAAAACACGGAATGTTAGCGAATATAAAAACATTTAGAAGTTACATTTAGAGTTGCACCATGAATCAAATCGTGATGTGGACTAGTGTCTAAAGTGCAAAAAGACAAATGTTGAAATACGAAGAGCTGCACATTAAAAATATTAAATAAAATATTTTAGTGTTCCTGTAGCTCAATTGGTAGAGCACTGTATTATCAAGCGCAAGGTTGGCGGTTCGATTCCCCGGGAACACATGATAGGTAAAAATTTATAGCCTGAATGCACTGTAAGTCGCTTTGGATAAAAGCGTCTGCTAAATGCATAAATTTTAATTTAATTTAATTTAATTTAAAAACATAAAATAAACAAAATAAAATTATCATCATATACACAGAAAATGGTTTAACTTGAAGAAATTATAACAGTCAGAAATGTATTATTATTTTACAGTATAATGTAAAACAGTATCGCATAATTTTAAATAAAACAATGTTTTCATTTAAAACATAAAACTCTGTTTGCCATAAAATGAAAAGAATTGTTCAGATTTCATTTGATTACATTTTAAAAGATGAATCTTGTTGTTAAAGTAAAAGTTTATTGAAGTTGAATGAATATATTTGATTTAAAAATATTGGATATAATATAATATTGGAAAATACATTTTACTAAAACATAAAACTGTAGAATGTAAAATGTAGAAAAAAATGCATTAATTTTCTAACAAATATACTACTTTCATTACTTTAATTAGATATACTTTTTATTATAAATTATGTAATTAAACCATAAAAAATGGAATTCCAAAAAAAAGAAAAAAAAAAGAATTTAGGGGAAAAAATTAATTTTGAAAAAAAATAAATGCATTTCACAGGGCTTTAGGTTAGATAGTAGATTTAAAGTCTCATTTACCATGGTAAAACACTAAAAACGCCTTAGCAACTGCTTAGTAACACTCTAGTCAGTAACCAGAGCATACTAACATCATAGCGAAAGTTATGCACTCGCAAAATACAAAAACATACTGACATAGGAACACTGTAAAACAACAGGCCACATGCACACACACTTTCTGAAGGAATAAAGCATGAGGCCTAATAAGAGCACTTTCAACTTCCATTGCTTTCATCCTATTTATAATATATATGAAGGTCCGAGACGCTGCTGGTGCAGGGATTCAGGCCATACAGAAGCTTTGATCAGATCATCCCAACACAATATGGACACGGCTAGACCCTTCAATGATCTCAGCTTCGGGCTGACAGAAACGAGCAACACAAACACAAGGCACACCAAACTAAAATACCAGAACCAGAATCAAATGTTTCAAATCCTTATGATTCCCAAACCTTATTAAATATACAAACGCACCATTACACAAAGCATCTATTTGAAAGAAAGTCTTCATCAAGCTACTTTAATAAACCCTTCACATCATCTACAGGATCCGTCACTTCACATTTCTATTTTGTCATTCCCTCACCGCCTCCGATAAACCCGGAGCAGAAGAGTATTCCCAGCCCCTTGAACTTCAACCAGCTGTCTGTCAAACTGAGCAAACAGTGGGGGGTGATGGGAAAGCGGCCGTAGACCCTCAGTCCGGCATCTTCTATCTACATCTGAGAGCCAGAGAAGCAGGACTGGGCCGCTCTGAAGTCAAGAGCTAATGAGTCTCGGTCCCCGGGGACGGACAGGGCCTGAAACTTGGGGCATCTCCACCTTTCATGTCCTTCTCAAAGTAGAAAAAGACCTTTTTTGTTGCATTTTCTGAGTTGCTGAAAGGTTTGGCATCAGTGCATTTTTGGTACTCAGCCCTGTTTCCACATTTAATGAGAGCTAAATTATCTACTAAGTGTAACTGAAAGATCGAACCCATTCGGCACAAAGAGAAGGGAATTTGGCTCTTTGGATTACCTTAATAACTAAGCTATAAAATAGTCTTAAATAACACACAGACACACACATATATGACAATGTTTTTGGCTAGTGCTACAAATATTCTCCAGGGACTTAAGACTTTAATATTTAATATTTATTTATGTAATATTAATATTTAGGTATTTATTATTATATTAAACATTACATACATTATAATTTGCACACTACCAGAGTAAAAAAAAAACAAATTGAATAAAATATAATGAAAGAATGAATGAATGAATAAATTGGGTATTTATTGATAAATTATAGCATGACTACAGTATTGAAAACTGAACATTAATATAATATAATATAATATAATACTAGTACTGATGCTAGTTAACTAAACAAGCTACACATTTATACATGATAAACATGTGCAGGCTTTGTGGCTTTCGGCCCTGTGTCTACATACAATATAAGCAAATGATCTACTTACTGAGTGTAACTGAAAGATCGAGCCCATTCAGGCCCAAAGGGGTGAAAATTTGGCTCTTTGCATCACCTCAGACATGCATATTTCAGTACTCCATCAAAGTGTGTTAGTGCATCTTCACCAAGCACAATGCAATTAATTTGGATTGAACAACGTGCTATTTTCTCGCATAATGAAGTGTTTTGTTTTGCATCATGGCCAAAAAAAAAGAAACGGATGCTGGAGGGTTGCGCTGTCGATTGTGTGACAGCGTGGCCTATTAGCAGGCATCCGCTAATTAACAGTTCTTTAGCGTTTACTGCAGTGAAACCGTGTTTGTCGGCAGCCTCGTTAGCCTCCATTTCCAGCAGTATAAAAAAGCTCGGAGCTCTTTTGAAATGCTTTGGATTGCACATTAATGATCAAAGGAAACAACACCCGATGAATGCAAAGCATGCTGGGCCGGCTCAAATTATGTCTGATATTATTGTGCATTTGAAAAAAGCGCTAAAACATTTATGCGTCGATCGTCTAGAAGAATTTGTTTGAACAACTGTGGTGTCTCGAAGTGCATCCTTTAGAGCTTTTCCGGAGGACAAAAGATAATTTTGCATGAATCCTTCACATACATTTAAGGACTAAGGAGCGACACGCTGCAGGTGTAGGCCGACACTCATTATTGCACACCGAGGATGATACACATGCAGTATATATACAAACACATTCCCCCAGACTGCAATTCAAACACACTAGCTGCTGATGAAAAAGTCAAGCTCATTATATATTTGTTTTTGCGTCGCTGTTTCTTTTTCAGACATTAAGACATAGTCGGCTAATGAACAGAAAGAGACATGTGCATCATTATGAAAACTCAACATGACAAAATGCTCCTTTTCATTTCTTTCTGTGGTAGGAATGTGCAACACTGCATATTTAAATAGTCAGTGGGTTGGTCTGAATATAAATCAATGAGTTTCAAGATGCCACATTACACAGCCTCTGGTTGTAAAAACTACCTAAATTTAAATTCCTGAAGACATTGATTGGATAAACTTCAGCAGTTCATGCGTTGGTTTGTGTTTTTAATATGTATGAAATAAATATTACAGATTTTTAAACTATAGTACCTTTTAAATGTAGGGTCAGCAAATGACTTCTTCTTGCTGTGTTGTATTAGTTAGGCTATTACAGATATAGATATCCATATATGCGTACAACTAGGGTTGCAGACATATAGGCAATGTGCTCTTAAGTGTACACGGACCTGCTTTGACCATTCCAATATGGCCGACGACTTGTGTATAGTGGTCCATAGAAACAGCTGCTAATAGGGAATCTACATATAGAGATCTAAGCAGTAACCAGCAACATGACATTCTTATACTGTAACTATGCCTGTCTTTTCTTTCTGTCGACCCTATTTCCGTACAGTGCAGCTGTTGAGGGAAAAATGCATAATTCCGAGGCACATTGTTGTTTTTACCATCATATGTTATTCTCTTTACAGCGGCGATGGCCTCTCACACAGCTCTGAGATCAGAGACGAGAGCTGCTCTGCTCCTGCACTAACCCTGACACCAAACCCTCTCTCGGCCACGACAGACTCCTGCCCCGCTTTTCCCTGCAGAAGCGGCACATGGCACAGAATTGGAAATGCGTCGGAATGCTAAGTGCGTCAGTCGATCCGTGACAATACGGCGGGCTCGGGTCTTTTCAGAAGTGGAGAAGGGCTTTGTCGAGGCAGCCGTCTTAAATGTGGTGATTTAATAGCGATGTTCTGCTGTGGATCTGCAGTCTGAATAGACTCGCTGCAAACACACACTGCCGAGGCTCGCAGGAAAAAGGCAACGGGAGGCGACACAAAAGCCAATCATTCCCTCAAAACCTCAGGATGGCTTTGAAGGATTATTTGAGTGACGAAGTGGGGGAGATTTAGTGTGTGGGGCGAAGGCCTCCTACAAACATCGCATTATTTATCCTTCTCTATCACAGCTCCAAATATATTCCACTCCTGCTGCTAGCTTGTGGCTTTACGGTCCTAATGTAAACATATAGTCGCTCACACACTCACTTTATTGTCCTTATAAACACTGAAAACCACTGTAAACCCTAATAAGTTGGCAAAACTAAAAAAAAATTAAGCACTGCTCTGTGAAGCTTTGAAACCTTTGCGAATCGTTTATTTCGAAACAGTGATTCGGAGCTTGTTTCAGACTGCCACATCTTTTCAGTAAATAAGGATTAGTTGCATCTTAACTATTCTGAAACGTTATGAAATTTCAATGTCTATGAATCCAGTGTCTATATGGTTTTTACTTTATCTTGGACCAGTTTTATGCAATTAAAGACATTTTTAATCAACATTTGTATATTAATGAGGAAGATCATTTGAAAACTTTGCGAATCATTTATTCCCAACCAGTGATGCATGTACCAAACTGCCAAAGTGTTTCAAAATGTTATGAATTTTCAATGTTTCTATCTCTGTGAATGCATGAACCAGTGTCTGTATGATTTTTACCTGATCTAAATTTGTACACATTTTAATGGCACATTCGTATAGTAACAAGAATAGAATTTGAAACAATGCTTTGGGAAGCTTTTGGGAAGCTTGAAAACCTTTGTGAATAATTTGTTTCAAACTAGTGATTCAGAGCATGTCAACTGCCAAAGTCACATTATTTCAGTCAAACTGGCTGTGTTACATCATTAAGGTTCAAAACATTACAACATTTCAATGGTTCGATCTCTGTGAAGATTTATACATTTGTAATCAAACATTTGTATAATAAAAAGGAAGAAAATTTGTTAATTGCTTATTGACCTGCTTAAAGTTATTAATAATTCAAACATTTTAATAGTATTAGATGATTTGTTAATTGCATTTAATGGATTATGCTTTAAATAAATAATTTGCAATAAGTTTGGAAAAGATGCTTTTTTATGCATGATTGTTTACCATGCTTTCCATTCCACAAAAGGTTTGTTGTAGTGGAAAAAAGCTTCTTTTTATTTTTAAAATGTTTCAAACCAAAAAAAAATATATAATATAAGAACCGTTCACTGAAAAGTTCTTTGGGAAACCAAAAATGTTTATTTTATGGCATAAAAAAAAAATCAAATAAAAACATTTAGCCCTTTTCACCATGCTGGGAACTAGAAATTCACTGCAACTCATTTAGTTTAAGTTTGGCTTAATATAATCAGTTACTGAGGTTAATGAAAGTACAATGCACTTTCAGTCTTTATTGAATGAAATTAACTCACTATTTGCTTTTGTTATCAAATGCCACAGACACATTCAGCGAAAACCAGAACGGACGAGTCGAGTTCAATGTGGTCATATAGGATATGAAGACAGGAGAGGCTGCGGAGAAAATGCAGGAAAAGCAGAGGCGTAAATCAGGCCGCTTTGACAGCGCTACGGTTCCCAGCCAGCAGGGAGGCCACGCCAGCAAAGCTCTCTTAGAACGAAAACATGGTTTTTCTTCTCCTGAGCTCTGCTGTAGATGGGGGATTAAGGAATTTCTCGAGCCGCACCGCAGTGAAAAAATGCCTTGGCCGACTGCCACCTTGTTTATTGGAATGTCATCGATTGCAGGAGACTGACCTGGAGTCACAGAAGAATACAATTACTACACGTGCGAGGGTGACCTTCGTGAACGTCAGCTCTAAAGATCCCAGCTGCACCGCTCGTTAGAGATTTTAACTGGCAAAAGCCACAAGTAAACTTCAGAAAGAAGCTGCTTCCTAAACATCCACCTGCTTTCCTGCATCCAGAGTGCCTCTGGATAAACACAAAGAATTCAGAATGACATACAACCATGCTATTATTTATTTTATTACATACACCAGATTCTACACTACTTCCTTTGTCAAAATGTAAAGTATATAGACAAAGTATATGAAATACAGTACTGTATGTCAACTTCCTTGCTATAATAGTAAGCTAGAACATCAAACAAATAACATAAATATGCAGTATTCGTAAAAAACTAATCCGCCAAGACTCCAATGCATGCATCCGATGGATACTTTACTCTATTATGGCCACAAAAACAATAAAGAACTGAAAATCTGTAAGATTAAAAAAACTGGGGAAAATAGGGGAAATATCCCGCATCTCTATGTAAAAAGAAACGTGTTCAAGAAATTAAAAATAGACACCACTAACTAAATTACAACGTTTCACATACTATTTATGAACATAGTATGCAGTACACTCTGCAGTGGGCATTAGATATGCAGTGTTTGTCAGCAGATATGAACCAGTTTCAATCAAAATGCTGGTTTAGCAGTGGATAGACACCACATAAGCACTGTTAAATATCGGTATAATACTATACTGGCCCTAAAACGCCGCCGCTTACAATCAACATAACAATCATGTGCTCAAGAGCATCATAAGAGATAGAAAAAGTCCAGTGTAATGCATATAAGTTCTTCCTAATTCCCTGAGCATCAAAAACAGTTAGTTTGATCCAGCTCAGATTAATTTCACTGGATTAGTCTGCATCCTACAGCAGGACAACTGCTATGTACATACACTTATCTTAATTTGAAATTACTCAGGTGTGGCCTCTCCTAAGCAGCTGATAATTATGATTTAATTTGTTCCAATCTTTCCAGTTTTTGCTCCTGGCCTCAATTAATTGAAACGGTTTCATTGAGTAATTATCGTTCAAAGAGCGATCCCCACTCATCGCCTGCAAGAGAAGCGTCATCCGTCAGTGCTACAGCGCAGCACGATAAGCCAGAATTCAGTGCATTCACATTGCAGAGGATAAGCTACCACCCCCAGACATATGATTTCAAAAGCACACCATTCGCTCAGTGTTGGGTGTATTCATGGAGTTGACACGAGAGGTTTTAGCTATGGTCTGACGCTCCGGAGCTCTACACAAATCCCTGCAAGCTCAGCGCACCTAGTCCTGCGGCATATGTGATGTTCAGACTCTAGATATTGGTTTAAAACAGCTGTAAAGGGCACCGCTAGTCTGGTGCTGCATCCAAATCCGTGAATTTCACTAAAGATAAAAAAAAAAAAAAATCATGCTTTGGAGTATGTAACATATCAGTATGACAGTTTAGAGACATACTAGTTAGCCAAAAAATAACAATGCAAACTTTAAAACTCTAAATCAAGAGATTTTAACATTTGTACATTTTTTTAACCATTTTAACTTTGGCAATATATCAACATTGTGGCAACTACCCAGAATCAACCACATAGCAATATGGTAAAATTCATCCAGAACTTTTGCACATGAAACATAATATATATATATATATATTTTTTTTACTATATTGGCTGCTGATATTAATAATTGACAATGCTGATATTTAAACTAGGGCTGGGCGATATATCTAACGATATGATCATGCGCATCTAATCAGTAAAGCTGTTTCCGTGATCACTGCTAAAATCGCCATCACTTGCTTATAATTGGAGTGGCATTTAATAGACAGAGCCGTAGATCGCTGACAAGCTACGCAATATCGCGTTCATTATCGAAGGCGATTCATCTGCGATAATGAACGCGATATTGCGTAGCTTGTCAGCGATCTACGGCTCTGTCTATTAAATGCCACTCCAATTATAAGCAGGTGATGGCGATTTTAGCAGTGATCACGGAAGCAGCTTTACTGATTAGATGCGCATGATCATATCGTTAGATATATCGCCCAGCCCTAATTTAAACGTATTGTTTTGACATTTTATGAGAGAAAAAAATGACTCAGAATATTTTGCCAATATTGTGGCAACCACCCTAAAACCCTAACAAATGCATAGCAACACATTAAAATTTACCCTGAACACCTTAGCAACCACATACGTAGCAAACATATAGAATTGCATATAACCGTGCATCTTGGTGGAGACTTTTTTTTATTTTTTTTATTTTTTTTTACAAAAGACATAACCTAAACGATTTTTTATTTACTATATTAGCTATTAGTATTGAAAAGACACAATATTAGTAAATAAATGTGTTGTTTTGTTATTCGATGAGAAGAAAAATCACTTGGCAACCATATTTCAACATTGTAGCAACCACCCAGAAACCCTAGCAATAACCTGGCACATAAATTTAACATACAACGTTTTTAGAATAATTTTATGTAGAATAATATCTCTGAACACTTTTGCAACCTTTTGCATCAATGTTGTGGCAACCTCCCAGACAACCTTAGCATCACGCCGGTAACTTCTGCATGGCAAACGCCACTCAATCTTCCCCCAGAAAGGTTAACATACTATGATTTGGGACATGCTAATCTTGCATTCTATGTAGTTCATGATTTGGGACACGGCCTGAATGTACAGGCCGGGGCTTTGCTGGTGCGGATTCACGATTGGCTGTTTAAACGGTTTTCCATATCAGCACCGTCTAGAGGAGAAGAGCCCCGAGAACCGAGGGGATGAATGTGATGGTTTGACCGGCCTGGATCATACGGTGCTTTGCTCTCAGTCATAACTCTGCAGCTCATATGCAAAATGCCCACTGTCACAACACATCTGCTTCCAAATGATAAGCCGTGGAGAGTCAGGAAGCGCGGCAGAGCTGAGGAACAGAGGAGCTGCAATGGAAATGGAGAGCCCTGGGGGGTGCAAGCTTAGTAATGACCCAAAGAGAGGACACGAGTCCTTGGCCTTAGCCGGCAGCCACCGCGACAAGCCCGGCCACACTTTATTTGGTTACAAGGGATTAATAGGACTAAGCTGCTCTGCTGGATAAACCAAGGCTTCATTGTGAGGGCCGAATTACTGCCGTGCAGTGATTCTTTATGTTTTACTGCCCCGGAGGAAACTCTAAACACTATCACATATCGCACAATTCCTCAAGGAGGAGCGAAACAAATCAGCCTGGATGCTAATCCCCACCCTTTGCTTATTTACCAATACGGTGCTCTTTCAATACCACTAACCAATATAAAATAAAATAAAATAAAAATGCTATGTGGCTGCTAAAGAGTTCTGAATGTTTTAGCATATTGCTATGCTGTTGCTAAGGTGATCTATGTGCTTCTACTGGGTTGAAATGCATATGCTGAGGTGTTAAGAGTATTAGCATGTTGCTGTGTGGTTGCTTAAGTGTTCTCTGTGTTTAAACATATTGCTAATCAGTTGCTAAGGTGTTCAGAGTGTTTTTAGTAAGTTGTTGTGCAGTTGCTAAGGTGTTCAGAGTGTTTTTAGTATGTTGTTGTGCGGTTGCTAAGGTGTTCAGAGTGTTTTTAGTATGTTGTTGTGCAGTTGCTAAGGTGTTCAGAGTGTTTTTAGTATGTTGTTGTGCGGTTGCTAAGGTGTTCAGAGTGTTTTTAGTATGTTGTTGTGCGGTTGCTAAGGTGTTCAGAGTGTTTTTAGTATGTTGTTGTGCGGTTGCTATGGTGTTCAGAGTGTTTTTAGTATGTTGTTGTGCAGTTGCTAAGGTGTTCAGAGTGTTTTTAGTATGTTGTTGTGCGGTTGATAAGGTGTTCAGTGTTTTTAGCATGTTGGTATGTGGTTGCTAAGGTGTTCTGAATGGTTCTTAGAATGTCACTATGTGGTTGCTACGGTGCCATGAGTAGTTTTTAACATGTCACTTCATGGTCACTAAGGTGTGGTCGCTGAGCAGTGGACTTCTACGTTCCGATTGGTTTTCGCCGAACTGCGTCATAGCTCATTATCATAAAGTTGCCCTGATTTCCGGCCACTTTGATGCTCTCAACAGTTGTGGTGTGAACGCACAGTAAGGGTAAGAGTTTGTTAAAATCATTAATCCTAATATGAGCAAACACCTCTAATAAAATAAAGATTAGTGTGAAAATCCGATTTAAAGCAGCGGGAAATGAAGGCTATAGGAAGGTACTTGCTAGTAACAAGACAATCTGGCTCTCGCTACTGTCTCTATTCCCTCACATTTGATTAAACACTTGATCTGGCCACTGAACCCATCCGACACATGCACAACTTCGGCAACTGTTAGATCACAAACACGTCCTTATTTGTGACACACTGCTACACTAATCTATTATCAATTTATAGGTCAGTCTCTGATCTGTAATTACAGCAAATGTTAAAAGAGATTTGAGCAGTGCTTACCCTTACAAAACCCTTTAGCATATTTCAAGTCAGTTGACTAAGGTGTTTTGAATAGCTTTTAGCATGTAATAAAGATGATAAGATGTTTCAAATAGCTTTAGGATGTTGCTATGTTGCTAAGATGTTTTAAACATGTTAGGAGGTCTAAGGTATTGTCAGTAACATCATGTAGATTCTCAAAAGACGTTCCAAATTGTAGCATTTTGCTGTTGTGGTTGCTAATGGTTTAACTTTTAGCATGTTATGTAGACACTAAGATGTTCCAAATAGCTTTAGCATGTAGTTATGCAACTGCTAAGGCGTTAGCTTTTAACACGGTATGCTGATGCTAGATGTTGTTTGCTAAGTTGTTCTAAGTAGATTTAAACCTATTATATGGACTTAAAGATGTTCCAAGTTGTTCTAGCATGTCTGCTTTTCGGTTCTTCTGGGATTTTGCCAATTTTATTGTCTACTAGGGTAAATATTGCAAGAACGAGCTCCATGTTGAGTGTTAGCAGGTTGTTTAATCACTAGTACTAAGTAAGAGCAACAGTAATAGTGATATTTGCTTTAACAAACACCGCTAAAGCCACCTACAGCTTTATTTTCTGTGGAGTGCAAAATGAGGAGACCACCAGGGTTTAATTAGGTGTGGTTTTGATATTGTTTTACAGGTGATGAATTAAATCACGCACATAACCGGCCCTGAGATTCTTCACTCTCAAATTATCCCAAACAAGGGACGCGAAGCGACAAGATCAAGACATCTTTACTCCACTGAGGGCTTGTGTGGTCTGTCCAAAATAAAAACCCAGCCCCCTACACGACTTAACACGGTAACTTCACCCAACAATCATTGTGTGTTTAAACAGTGCCGAGTTTAACGATCCGCTCGAGGAGTGAGCTTCATTATCCCAGTGCTCGCTCACTGCCATCTGTACTAGAGACATCAAACAAAGCCAAGAGCCCACTATCCCAACCCCTCCCTTCTAATCCCACTATGCACAGCTCGTTCAGAGCCACGGAAAAGAATGTTAAGAGCCATCATTACCCGCAGATCTCTTGGATTTACTGTGGTGGGGAACGCTTGGGAAAAAGAATGAAGGAGATTTGACTTCTTTTAATCACTACAAGGTATGGGTGACTTTTCTGAAGAGAGCGGTTTGTCAACAATTGTAAGAACCGACGGAACATCGTGTGGTTTAAATCCAGTGAGAGAGCATTAAACAAATAAATATTCTCGTTCTTGCACCGTGAAGGAGTATTAAGAGAGGCTCAGTGCTCATAAATGAATGTTGCATTTATATTAAATGAGTAAAACATGTTCTAGTGCAGTTTGAGTTTGCAATGCTTCGCTACCCGCAGAGAATCGGATATTCAAACTTCATCAAAAGATTTTTCTAGTGCAACTTTTTTGCATTATGATTTCATGAAATCTGCATCTTTGCATTACATTCAGCAAGATGCATCCAAACCTGCACCTTAGCAACATGTTAAATTAATTTCTGGAATATCTTAACGTCTACATAACACACTAAATGTTACTTAAAACACCTTAGACTCTTCATAGCAATGTGCTAAAGCTATTTTCAACATCTTAACATCCACCTAGAATGCTAAATGTTGCTTACAACACCTTAGCAAGCATATATCATCATCCTAAAGCTATTTGGAACATCTTACCATCTGCCTAACATGCTAAAAATCTATTCAGAACACCTTAGAAAATGCATAGCAACATGCCAGAGCTATTTGCAATATTTTAACATCTACCTAGCATTCTAAAAGCTATGCAGGACACTTTAACGACCACAAAGCAACATCCTGAAGCTATTTGGAACATTTTACCATCTGCCTAACACATTAAAAGCTATGTAGAATGTCTTAACAAGTGCATCAGAACATGCTAAAAGTACAGTATATGAAACATCTCAGCATATGCATAAATTAAAAGCTACTTCTAACAACTTTACAACCTCACAGCAACATGTTAAAGCTATATGGAACATCTTAGCATCCGTATAAAAGCCTAACAATTACTTAAATACCTGCTAAAGCTATTTGCAACATTTTAGCATCTGCATAACAAGTTAAAATCTACTTAGATCACCTAAGCAACCATATACCACATGCTAACGCTATTTGGAACATCTTAATGTCCAACTAGCATGCTAAAAGCTACTCAGAAACCCTTAGCAACCTTTTATCAACATCCTAAGCCTATTTCCAACATCTTACGATTTGCATCAAAACACAAGCTTTTCAGAACACCTTAACAAATGCATACCAACATGCTAAAGCTATATAGAACATCTTAACGTCCATATAAAAGGTGAATAGCTACTTAAAAGTGTATTTTAAAGTCTTAACATCTGCTTAACAAGATAAATACAAGCAACCATATAGCAAGATGCTAAGCTACAAGTTAGGATGCTAAAAGTTACATAAAACACCTTAGAAACCACAAAGCAACATGTTAATATTTTTATTTTTTATTGCAATATGCTAAAGAATTCCTGCAATATGCAGCTTAGGTCCCTGCGGTTTGACTTTGTGACGCTTGTAGACTCACGCTGGCTGTTAGCGAGACAGACGTGATGGGACGCTGCCAGACATACTGTGACAAGCCATTTGTCGTAGTTAATAATTCATATAGGCATGTTAGCACCCCAGTTGCACACGTGTGTATTAAAAAAAGGCGGTTGTATTGACAGCATGCAATTTTAATGTGCTCTGAATGACTGGGCTAAAGTACAAAGATGAGTGAGATTATAGAATAAAAATGGGTGTTTTTTGGATCTGTAAACAAATTGTGATTTGATTATTGATTAATCATGAGCTATATTGCGAAATCATGCATGCACTGGCTTAGACACGCTGACGCGCCGCTCTCGAAGATGATGGATGCTTTGGTCGATTTGTTGCACATGCATTCGCAACCTCTGTGACCTCATAAATCCTCATTACTTCGGGATGGAATCGTAGTAAGGAAAATGCAATGCAGTCCAAATGATTTTTGGCCAGATTTTTCCATATCGGACGCATTTCCCAGGGTGCATGTGGAAAATAAGAGCGACGACCTCTCAGAGCGCAGCAACAGGAGAGCGACGGCTCTGGCGTGTGAAGAGGTCTGCTATAAGACGCCTGCAGACACTGGAGCTTATTATTTGGTCTGGCAGAGGCTGCTCCAGCTAATTTCAGCTGACATTAGAAGGCCAGAGCAACTCCAAGGAGGTCCTTCACCCTTCACACACATATAAGCACCAACACACATACTAGTGAGCAACAGCACTATAAAGGCAAGGAGTCCCGCTCAATGGAGAATTGCTTTCTCTAAGAGATGAGCACATTTACACTCGAGTTCTCTTTCAAACACTAGTGCGCTGCATTTACAAGCATAATAGGCAGACTATTGATGGAAAAACTGTTCAAAACAGTAGGTAAGAAAATACTAAAATATACAATTTGTTTATAATGTATAGTAAAAAGTAATTCACATGTATCCCCTAATATTTTCATAGAGCTCAGAGTTATCACAGTTTTGCCTCTGAAATAAAGGCATGTTGTTTTAAAAGGGTTTATATATTTTTAATCCAAAATGATAAATATATTTATTGTTCTAAATATATTAAATCTGGCTACATATATTAGATGTAATAAAATAAAATAAAATAAAATAAAATAAAATAAAATATGTCCAAATGATCTATTTTATGGTGGATGACTTCAAAAGTAATTAAAAGCTCAAAATATTCACAAACAAAAATCTTCAATTCTAAATATGTAACCCTGAAGCACAAAAGCAGCCCTAAGGTCAAAATTATAGGTTTTTATTGTATGCCAAAAATAATTAAGAAATTAAGTAAATATCATGTTCCGTTGAGGTAGTTCGTAAATTTCCTACCGTAAATATATCAAAACTTAATTTTTAATTAAAAATATGCATTGCTAAAAACTTCATTTGTACAAATTTAAAGGTGATTTTTCTCAATATATATATATTTATTTTTTTATTTTTTTGCACCCTCAGATTCCAGTTATTCAGATAGTTGTATCTTAGTCAAACATTGTCATATCCAAACAAAAAACACTTTAAAGAACAGCGTATTTATTCAGCTTTCAGATAATGTATAAATCTCAATTTCGAAAAATTGACCCTTGTGAGTGGTTTTGTGGTTCAGGGTCACATATCAAATATGAATTAAAACTGACAAATTAAAAAAAGATAAAAATAAATAAATAAACCTGAAACGATAATAAATGAATAAATACATGCGCACAGTTCTTTACTAGGAAGCTGCTTGCCAGCTCAATGGGGTTTTGAATGGATCTAGTATTCTCTAGTCCTCCCTGTCTCAGCATAACAAACATGAAGGATCTTTCATTAAACAAGACTGAATCCCTCCTTGTGTGCTGTTATTTTCAAGGTCTGTCTTCTGTACAGGTTTCAGGCAGCATTCTACTATAAAAGTCGCTCTGTGTGGATGGAATAAAGCCTCTCCTGCAATAATCGCACCTCGGATCCCCCGTGTTCACTTTAATTCTCCTCCACATCATCACGTTTCAAACCATCTCAAACCACTCCTCAAATTGAAATCTAATAGGCAGACAACGAGCATGACATCGGAATTTGCAGGAGAGATCACACGTAATCCAACATCTAAATTAAACCCATATTGGAGGGCCGTTGGTAATTTGCATGCATTAATGATAATATAGAAAAGGAGAGTAGACGTGATTCTGGATTGAGATGGTGGAGCAGTTTGATTCCCTCGTCTGGTGTCATTACCGGCGCGTTTCATCTGGACGGCGTGACAAACGCCCCACTGTTTCTGCAGCTCTGCAGAGAAGCACACAGCCGGAGTAAACAGCATTTCCCTGTTTCTCTGATCGCTTCGATAGAGTCTTCGCTCCAAAACAGCAGTTCTGTATCAATATTTTGCCTTGTTTTCCAGTAAAAACATCTAAACAGCTTTAAAATTCTGAAGACTTATTTTTAATGGATAAATCTCGAATAAAGTTGATTTTTTCCTACCCAGTTTGCAAGTATTTCTCTTGTTTTAAGCTTGAACCTCATTAAATTTAGAGAAGTTGTTATGCCTAAAATAAGAAAATAAACATAAAAACATTGGCCATCTGGGTAAGAAACATAAACAGTTTTGCCTCTCAAGTAAATGCATGTTTTATTTTTTATGTTTTCATGTTTTTTATTTTGAATTTTGAATTATTTAGCACTATAAAAGCATTAAAAAAGTAGTCCTTATGACATGTTATAATATATTATAATATAATACAATATAATATACATTAAATGCATGCAATGCAAAAGTTAAGAACGTGTACATATTTTTACATCTGAATTAATGTAAAAGAAAATGCCTTTTTTTGTGCTGTTCTTCCATTTTTTCTATGCAAACTCTGACTAATTGCAGTGTTCTGATTTGATATAAACTGCTTATTCTGCTCATTTCTGTTGTCTACAGGTTAAATAGTTTTTATTTTCGATGAAATAGCAAAAGCGCTAGTATTTTGAGGTTTACAGCTGTGTTGCATGAATACAGTCAATGCAAAGCTGGGTGCATCTTTTCAGTAAAGTGTTAACATATTGTCTCTCTGGAGTGGTGGGGCGACTTCTCCACTGCGTTCAGCTGAACAAAAGAATATTATTTGCTAGTCTATCAGCACTCAGAGTGGGTTTTCATCATGCTATTGCCCCCGTCTCCCGCTGAGAGGAGCATTTATCCATGGCAAGACCAATCAAATGCCCCCCTGTAGCGTCTAATCCTGCCCTGATCCCCAAATGAGACTTGTTAAAGGCAGCAGAATGAAAACACAACAAAAGAAATGATGCCAGACCCTCCCTTCCCTCCAGTCTCCACCGGCTGCACTTCCTGCTCCACTGCTCTCTTGCGCGCCATTCTTCCTGTCTCCCCGACCTTGACCCCAATCTCCCACAATCCTATTCACTTCAGTTTCTCTTTCTCTCTCACTTTCTGTCCCGTCAGCTTCATTCAACCCTTCAGTTTTGAGAGATGCTTCAGACATGAATGACTCTTTAAAGGAAAAGTTCACCTAGAAATACACATTTGGTTAATATTAACTCTCACGTCATTCCAAATCCGTGACTTCTCTTGCGTGAAACATATTGTTCCTCACATAATATATGGAAGATTTTCAGCGACCAGTGACGTTAATCTGAAAATAAAAGACATAAAATAGAAACATAACACACGAGACAGGTCATATGGACTACTTTTATGATGCTTTTTAAGTGATAAATAAAGTATAATATAATAATAAAACAAGTCATATGGACATATAAAGTCATGATGATTTTATACTGCTAAATAAATTATATCATATTCTATCATAATTCTATTCTATTCTATTCCATTCGTTTCTACTACTCCGCTTTCTTTGATGAAATCTTTCTGCAGGTTACATTGGAGCGAATGATTCAATGACTTACTCGTATAATTTTCAATGAATCTGTGTGTTTGAACAAATCAGTTGAACGAATGAATCCCTCATAAAGATGATAACAATGCAAACTGAAGGGTATAAGACAAAAAAGACAAAACTATGAAAGAAGTAGAGAGATACTATATATAAATTTTAATTAAATTGTGTTTTATGGGAGAAAATGTCATATAGATTTGAGAGTGAATAAATGATGCGATTTTTTCTTTTGGGGTGAAATGGTTTCTCATTGCATTGATTTTCCCTCTTTTGCAATCTCTTATAGTCTCGTGTTCTCTCATTCTTCTCCAGGGCAGCATAAGATGCCGAAGGAGTGTATTCTGTAAAAAAAGAGCTCCATATTCCCATTTTATTCCCTCTGCATAATTACCTCCCTTCCCTCCAGAGAGCCGCAAGAAATGAGGCCACCGGTTGGGGGAAACCTTCCTCCAACCTCCAGCCTCCAGCGGGCGGCCTTCATTCCCCAGCAGCGGACACAGGGTTAGTGGGGCCTGAGAACACCCTGGGCTGAAAGGCAGGACTCACTTCTCCAGAGACTTGGCACAGGTACGGTCAGCCACCTAAAAATAGTCCGACTTCTTGTTCTGCTCTCCCTTTCTCTCATTCTGCTTTTCTCATCATCCCTACGGCCCATCGTTCCCTCTTCAGAAGGAGCATTTGAGCAGAAATGTGAGAACAGCAGCTCTACAAGCGTCATTGTTTTCAGCACATCTGCAGAAGCAGTCAGTTTTGACGGCTATGTTTTGAGAAGCACGTGACAAGCTCCTATCGATTTCCCATAATGCCGCTGGACTTATAAAAAAAAAAAAATAATAATTATTATTATTATTTACTCAACAGAGAATCTGTTTTTAATGATAACAGTTGGTGTGTGTGATGATAGATGCTTCTATGAAAGTCACAAATATGATGTTTGTCTTTGAAGTATTACTTTGACTTTTGTCTGCTTTTTTAGGCAAGACACTACAGGTACAAAACATTGTTTTTACAGAAAAGTGTCCAAAATACACATTTCTTATGTACAAAATTGTATTAAATTTGATCTATTTGCGTCTGTAGATTTCAATTACTAGTTATATCTTTAAAATGTCTGAAAACATTCGGCTGTAAGTCCGGTTGGATGTACTGGCAAATTCTCTGAAACGCCTTTGGAGACGGCTTATTGGTAGAGAAATTAACATTCAATTCACGGGCAACTGCTCTGTTGAACATTCATGCAGTAAGCATGCCAACTTGCAACATCTGTGGCATTGTGCTGTGTGATAAAACTGCTCATTTAAGAGTGACTTTTTATTGAGGCCAGCCTAAGACACACCTGTGCAATAATCATGATGTCTAATCAGATCTTGATATTTCACACCTGTGAGGTGGATGGGTGATCTCGGCAAAGGAGAAGTGCTCACGAACACAGATTTAGACAGATTTGTGAACAATATTTGAGAGAAATAGGCTTATTTTTAATACATTTTATCTTTTTGTGTCTGTAGATTATAACTTTAATAAAGATCTCCCTAGATTATATAAATTTAAATAAACATATTTTATAGGGCTGCACAATTAATCGCATGCAATTGTCATGCAGCCCTAATATTTAAAATTGTATTCTTAAAATTTAATTAATGTTTTTCTAATTTTCTAATATCCAAAATCCTCTAATATTCCTTCTAAAAATGTTGGGTTATTAACACGGATTGTGGGTTAAATTTTGTAATTAATTTTTTAACCCAAATGTTGGGTTAGGCCATATTTGACCTAAAGTTGGGTTGAAACAACCCATCATTTTTTTGAGTGCGTCAACAATATGAAACAAATTACTTTATCTAATGTTCAGATATCTATTCTGGAAATGTATGCAAACTAGTGCATATTCATTAAAAGATGTATCATTTTTATATTTAAACATAACCTTTCAGAATACTGTGATCAATTAACTGAGTATGGCGATACATATATTAATTGGTGTCTTCCTTTAAATTCGTTATTGTTTCAAATCAAACTTTGTGATGCTGTGATACATCTCGGTTCAAGGTTTTGAACTCTGCATTTAAAGGATCTTATAAAATCCCTACGGAGCAAATGGATGGGGAAAACATTTCCAAGGCTTTGAAAAACTACCATTGCGTCCTATTCCTCTGATGCTTCCCAAGCCAAATTTTATTATTCTAGCTGATAATGAAGCACATTTGGTGAGGCATCGATATGCAGAGCACATATTCCCGGATCCCCAAAGAAGTAATGATACTAGAGAATGACACGCTCTTGAAACCCCATCAAGAAGGTCACTTTCACTGCTATACATGTTCAATTCCAACAAGTCACGACCAATCTTGTATATTCACTGTAATTAAACATTCAATTCCAGGCAAATCCCTTAACAAACGACTCAGCCGCAGTCAAACTAGCACACTTGCACAGTGAAAAGGAAAGGAAAGATGGCATTGTGGTATTTCATTATCATTAATATGATGGTAATACTTTGAAACAGTGTTGAAGAAGCTACTTTGAAATTCAAGCTACAAACTACTGAAGTAGAATCAAGCTAACAGCTGCTAATATTTAGCCATTTAGCCAAGCTAGCCACACACAAAAAAACTGTAAACAATGATTTTTCTTTAATTAAATGTCTAAGCCTTCTTTTTGAAAAATATCAAAATTCCAAGAGAAAAAAAAACTTTATTTAAAGGGAAAAACGTATTTTTCTAACCCTACTGACAATTTGTTTGTTTTTTTGTTTTAAGAATAAATTCACTTAACTTAGACCATTTTTTATGCTTAAAAAGAACAAGACGAAATGTCTATGCAACTATAACTTTATTTATTCATTTTTAGATATGTGTAATGGAAAGCAAGACAAAATTAATAAGAATGAAAAGCAGGAATGACACCTCAAAATAGAAACAGAAAAAATTGAAAAATAATCATGTACTATGGTATATGAATATAATAATCATACAATAAGTGGAAACATGCACACGGTCTTATCTGACTTGCTTAGCTGGAGTGTGGCGCTTCAGACTAACCCATGTTTCTTTCTTCTGTAAGTCACCACAGCTTTCCTCTCGCACCCGCAGCCTGGCTCCCGTTAGCCCCGCACCGCAAGCCTAACTCCACCCTTACCCACAAACGGAACGAGTAAATATCGCTCCTCTGTCTCCTAAAATGTCCACAGACCCTTAATTATATGCCCACCTCTTTCCCAGCATTCCCTGCATGAAAGGCGGCGCGGCCGATGTGGTCGGCAGTCCTTTAATGCGGCCCGTATTTAATGGCTCGGTTTGAAATTCCACCGTGGACTGGATCACGGAGGGAGACGTGAAGTCTGACTGCCATGGTAACATAACTGATATGTTTACCTGCCGTATTGACGGATGTATCGAGTCCACGATCTGCAGAGAAGAGTCCTCGATGGATCATATTTACTGTAGCCACAGCGCACTGATAGGAGTGTTGACACAGACGCACTCATGTAAACAGATGTTCTTAGTGTCAAAGCGGTGGAAGACAAACTCTTTGTGTGAAGCCTGACCGCTCATGTGACTTTAAAGAGACATTTTACCCAAAAATGACAATTCTGTCATCATTTACTCACCATCCACTTTTTCCAAACCTGTACATGTTTCTTTCCTCTGCAGAACACAAAAGAAGTTATTTTGAGCATTGTTGGAAGCCAAACAGCTGTTTTTTCCCATGCTATGGAAGTGAATGGCTACCGTCAACTGTTTGGTTACCAACATTCTTCAGAATATCTTCTTTTGTGTTCAACAGAACAAAGAAACTCATGTAGGTTTGGAACAACATGAGGGTGAGTAAATGATGATAATTTCCATTTCAGCGTAAACTACCTCTTTGACTTACTGGAATGTATTAGGTTCAAAACATTTAAGTGCAATTGCTTGCATAATTATCGATAGCTAGCATAACAATTAGAACTGAAAATCTTTTCAGTTCTTCAGCTTGTGAAAAAATTTGGTTATAGTGATACACTTCAGAAGCACTTTAAAAAGATATTAAACAAATAAATTAATACATTTTCTTACTATACTGACAGATGTTTTTTTTATTATTTTAAGCATAAACTCACATAATGTTGACTTTTTTTATGCTAAAAAAAAACTAAATATCTTAAATTGTTCTGCTTCTCATGTGAAAGTAACGTGATTTAATAATTTGTAATGGAAAACATGCAAGATTTTTTTTTTTACACCATTAACACACTTTTCTTATTTATTAAATGAAATATTAGATGAAAAATTCAACTTAAACAAAATTGACAAATGTTGCCTTGGCCGCTAGTAAATAAATTCAATTATAAAAAATAATAAACAGTATCAATAAAAAAATATAAAAGTTAAAATCATATAAATTTAAATATACTGAAAATAAACTGGAGCAAAATAAAAGAAAAAAGCTATGTTGTTGATCAAATAGAAGTTCATTCAACAGTGTTAAAATGATTTAGACAACTTAACCAAGATAAAAAATACAAATAAAAAATACTTTAGTTAAAAAAAACATACTTTAGCTTAAAAAATATAGTTTAGCTTCAGTTACTTCCATTGCAAGTGCATTACTCTAAATGTAACTTTTTGAGTTAAAAATCATATGTTTTAATCCGAACCAGTGCTGTGGACACTCCTGAAAGCACATGTCCCTCCTACATTTGAGAGCTGAAAAAGAGCAGAGCGTGTGTGGGAAAGCAGTGAAAACACACACTGTTGGAAGGGCCAGAACTGTTTGGGAATTCAGCGGAGTCCAGCTGTGTTTGAAGTCGGAGGCCGTCCAAGCCCCAGCACTCGTGCACCTGTGCTTTAGGGGCCACAGGACCCCGCTGAGCTCACACTTAACCGCTCCCTGTCTGGGGACACTGGCCTTTTAAAGATCTGAGCTCGGACAACATGAAAGAGAAGAACCTCTGCTGAGATCTCCCCAGAGCACACCCAGACAATGAGAGAGAGACTGAGACACAAGAAAAAAGAGAGAATAAAAGAAATGAAGGGACAGGATGGGGCTTACATTACTCGACTGCAGATGCTTTCATAGAAAAACAAAGAATATTTTTACATGTTCCGAAGAAAATGTGAGGAATGTTCAACTGTTCAAAAGTTGCTACCACAATGCTGTTGAGGAGATATTATTGCTTCTTTGATGTTCTAGGTGGATGCTAGGATGTTGTTAGTAATTAACTGCTTTAATATATATATATATATTTTTTTTTTTTTTCAAATGATTAACATACAGTATGAGAGCTACTGCTCATGGTTAGAAATCAAAACAGTAAAGCTGGAAAGAGAATAAAATGGAACAATCGTGAGGCAAGATGAGACTTATATTACTCGTCTGCAGATGCTATCATAGCAGAAAAATCTACAAAGTGATTTCCATGAAATTAGCAAGCCCAAATGTATCTCCAGGCTATAAGCAGTCTCTGCTCCCTATCACAGACTGAAGCTGAACCAACCTGAAATGACAAGACCCGACCCAAATGGTGTCTGGAGAAACGAGACGGACTGTTAAGAAAAGTAAACTTCATGGAAAATGTTTCATAACATAGCTGCCATTTCAATTAAGTCAAAACTGTAACATGTAAGATAGCTATAATAGTTGTGACGTACTTAATTACGCTGAGATCTGGTATTAAGAGAGTGTATGAAAAATAAAACTACAGTAATGTGAGCTCGTTCCCTATTAAATCATGTTCTGCAAAAGCTGGGCTCTGCTCTACATTCATGGAGGAAGAAACTGGGACATCTACAGTACAGTGCTATCGGAGCAGACTAAGCGCAAAGGATTCTGGGTATTGACACAACTGCAGACTGGAATGAGTCCGTCTTAAACAGGACAAAGGTACCGGCTGTGCATTAAAGAGGTCATAATCGACACTATTCCAGCATTTTATTTTAAAGTCCACTTATGAAAAAAACATAATTTGGTTTTTCATCACCAATTTCCACCTTCAATTTTTTGAGTTTCTGACTTCAATATGTAAATAAATCTGTTATGATTGTCTAACATTTGCTACCACAATGCTGTTGCTAAATATGCTATGCATATTCAGACTGCATATGGTTACTACTTTGATTTTTGAAGTGGTCTCTAGCTAGTTGCTGGGTAATTGTTAGGGTATAACAATTTATGTAAGCATAAATACTGACGCAGACTTTTCATCCTTACAGTAATGGAAAATGCACATTTTCATAAGGACTTCATAATTACAGATTTTAAAAAAAATTATTGGTTTGTTAAATAGTAGACATTTAGAGATTTTATTGCATAGATTCATTTTTAGTGAGGCAAGTAGGCGGTTCATTGTTGTGATGCGCTTCTATATTTTACAAAAGCTCAACATTTTGGTGTTATTGTGAGTGTACATAAATAAAAGCAGAAATAGATTTTTTTACGAATGATGTAGCCTATTAGACTACTCTTATGACCAAAAATTACATTTTTGGAGTAGGCTATATATTGAATACTTTCTGCAGGAAAAATGCAAGGGTTTGCGCAAGCGCCTCCATGTCATGCAGTAAGCACAATTATACTCCCACACTTCTCATTAACACTTTACATGCACATCTATAGCATATATATATATATATATATATATATATATATATGCAACTATAGTTACAAAATACACAGTCTATACCACATGGGTGGACCATAAAGTTTAGAACATTACAGTTCATTTACATAGTAGATCAAACTCTTATTTCAAAAGCGTAAGTAAAATTCTGCTTTCCATGACATGTCCCCTTTATAAATCATCAGCAGAGAGATTTCAGCGAGGCTGTGATTTCTGAAAATCTCTAGACCAGATGTCTAATATAAGATGAAAGCACACATCAATTTGGAGTCACAGTTCAGATAAGAAAGCATCGCTCTCCACCCTTCAGGGTCATCTCTGGGAACGCGGATGGAGATATCAATCAGTTCAAAGCAATATAAACGTGTTAGAATTGCACTGGACTTCTTTCATCTTCATTTCCTCTGGAACTGAATGTTTTCTGGGGAGATACGCTGACCTTTTCATTTAAAGCCGCTCATGATATGTAACCCGGAGATCCAACACAAAATAAATGAATGCGATTACACAAGTTCCAGTCTAGAAAGGCAGGACCTCACCATATCTGCAGGGAATGCTGGGATATTATGACAAATCCACAGAAAAGTCCTCTCAGACGTCTATTCGGAGAGTTACGGATTTTGGAAACCGGGCTGAAATACAGGTGCTGGGATTCTTAAGGGAAATCACAGTATTAGCCTGACATTTACTAGCCGTTCACGTAATCTTTCCAAACCGTTTTAAATGTCAACATAGTTCAGCCATGGACGTGTTGTAAAATAGTCGAGAGGTCGAATGAAGAACAGGAAAGTGTGTCAGAGCAGCGACCTAGCAGATCACATATTGAGCTGTGGTGTTAATGCAGACATTATTGGCTAAATTATTATCACTGTGTTTTTTTCATAAAATTTGGAACTGACATTTATTTTGTCAGCTTGTCATGAAGACCTCAGTTTCAGTGTTCATTTCATAATGTGTATAATATTGTATAATTGACATTATATTGACATTAATATCAAAATTGTATATTCATTTTTCAATAAATATTGTTATAGATATCTCATACAGCCCTACTTTGAATCATAACAAAAGTGCATCAAAAATATATTTTGGGCCATTTTGGCCTCTTTGGGTTGGTTACCCATTCAAGCCAGAAATGCTTAAACTTTTAATTTTTGCTTATAAGAGCCTAAATGGATTAGCTCCATCATAATTTATCCGAGCTCCTTCAGGTCTATAAGCCACTTAGGTGTTTGAGGTCTGCAGACAAAGGGGCTTTGCTTGTTCAAAGGACGAAATTAAAGAGAAGAATGCCCCTAAGTTATGAAACAACCTACCACTTTATATCAGATCTGCTCCTACATTAGCCATTTTTAAAAGTCGCTTAAAAATCCACTTCCTCTCTATAGCCTTTGGGAGTGTAAAAGGTTGAGTTTTACTGCTTTTATGGTTTTGTGTTGTTGTTTTATGATGTCATTTTTCTCTTACCAAAATGTTTTATTAATGTCCGTATAGCACTCTGGTGCAACTCCTTGTTGTTTGAATAGTGCTTTAGAAATAAATGAAATGAAATGATATTTGACTCCGCATACACTGCTAATAAAAGTGCAGAGGTCTGTTTGAGTGGCCACATCTTTGTCTATTGCTGCGCTCCAGACGTCCCCAACGGGACGATCAAAATTAAATTTCATAGAGCTGGAAAAATGACATGGCGTAATTACATTACACAAAAGTCATTTTTAAAAAAGAAGGAGGGAGAAAAAAACAAGCTCTTCTTGATTAACTAAAACACTATTCTAATCAGGTTTGCAGAAGAAGCCAATCCGACCCTGCTCGATACCCCTGGGACACGAGATCAGGGTAATGAGTGGTGCCCAAGCCTTCAAATGAGATCATTCTGTCACTAATTTCCCAAATAGAAGCGCACTGGAGATGTGCACCTATATTATAGGAATGAACCGAGTGCATCAATAAGCAATGAACTAAATCAACGACATGATACATTCAGATGGAAGCCACATCTCAAACAGGCATCTGTTTGGGAAAACACCCCCGTTTGTAATGAGGGAGGTGATGTGAAACCACGTCAGGATTCGTCTGGCGGCAGGGAAGTGTTCTGTGGGCAGACGAGTGTAAAGCGTCATCCACGCTCTCTCCTGATTGTTTATCTGAGAGTTGAAGAGTCAGACAGCCGTCTGAGATGCTGCTGCCGAGAGCTTGTTTTCTGAGAGCCGGGGGAAGAACGGCTGGGTCACGGAGATGTTGGAAACAGGTGATCTCACATCACTGAGAGACTCTCCATAATGAGCCGAGATCATTTCAAGCCAAACCACAACAAGACACTTGCATCTACTCAGTGAACACCATTTGAAAACTGAGCAAGAGACTGATTCATTTATCAATTCTAGTTCAGTTTCTGATTTCACTAAATGATTCATTTATGCTTCTGTTAATGATTGGCTTAGATGTTTTGAGGAAAAAAGAACAGAAAACAACTACTTCTGTTGTTGTAGTTGTCGAATTTGACATAGACGGACAGACAGACAGACAGACAGATAGATAAAACTACACAGGGTTTCTTTACAGCTGACTGGTCAAACAGTCATTCTAGTCAGATTTTTTTTTTTATGTTGTTGCTGAATCCCTAGTTTCGACAAATGAACAAAAACACAGCACACGTCCAAATGAGCTGAGCAGGAACTTCTCTCCCAAAGAACATGGACTTGAGTGTCTGGCACTGGCGTTTGCCACCAACTAATTTGGCTTGATCAGAAACACCTGGTCGTGACAAACAAAACAGTCTGTTCACAAACTCAAACAAACTAGCCCAAGACACGCCACATACGGGCGAAACGAACCCGCGGGAGAAGCATATGGAGCGGATGAGCCAGTGAACATGTCATAAAGGAAGAGAGAGAGAGAGAGGCTCTACGAGCAAGGCTGAACTAAACTCCGTCAGGCTCCATTGGTCTCCGCGCGGCCCAATTTATCAGAAACGCTCCCATTAAAGGGCATCTCAGGCAGGAAAAAATCTAGTTCAGAGTTCAGTTGTTCAAGGCCATCAGCGTTTGAAAATGAAACCGGCAGAAAGCACAGCAGCCTCGCGCTATTATTTACCACCCGGCTGTGATGTTGACCTGACACATGACCTCACTACCTGCTGGAGGGGGGTGAAAGATGGGATGGGCGGCACTGGAGAGATATGAAGAACATATTTGACACTGAATAATATATATATCTTCAAATTACATGACAAAAATGTGTAATACATTACATTTCAGGTAACATAATCTGACTACTTTTTGATGATTTGTAGATTACTTTTGATCTAACTCATTTATCACATTGATTTAAATATGATAATATCGTACCATATTGATATTTTAAAAAGAGAAAACTATATTACATTCATTGTTTTAACATGAAGGTCCTATTTAGTCTTGATTTTGTTTTGGGGGTGTACTAGAACATGCTTGGTGGTTTGAAAAACGCATTATTTTTCAAATCATTTACATTATTACAATACCTTTCTCCCCACGAACGGCTCGCTTAGTTCCGGGTCTGAAGAAAGGCCCGCCGTGTATTTTCATGTAATTTCATGAATTCCACAAGTAGTTGAGAATAGAGCAAGCAATGCTACAGGGATGCTGTTTCTCAGATGCACATACGTATGTATTTGTGGCAGCCTACAAACATTCCTCTGGCAGTCTCCTCGCCTCCCTCTCCTCCTCGCTTTTTCCGATCCCGTCATTTTTCACAGCTCCTCTGAGACAGGATTTATACGCATTGCTAAGTGTGTGTGTGTGTGTGTGTGTGTGTGTGGACTCTAATTTCTGCTGGCCGGCCGTCTGCAGCTCTCCAATTAAACCTCACACACACCTTCCCCCTCTAAACTCGTGATGAGGACATTTCTGAACTAGATGTGCAAGGACATCAGAAGAAACTGATCTCTTTAATAATTACACTACCATTAAATTCCTCTTCTGCTCTCCAAGTCTGCATTTGTTTGATAAAAAAACCACAGTAAAAACAGTAATATTGTGAAATATTAAAACAATTTAAAATTGTTGTTTTCTATTTAAATATATTTTAAATGTAATTTATTCCTGTGATGCAAAGCTGAATTGTTCTTTCATTGTCACAAGATTCTAATATGCTGATTCAAAGAAATTAACATTTCTCATTTATTATTATCAATGTTGATGAGAGTTGTGCGGTTTAATATTTTTGTGGAAACTGTGATACTTATTTTTTCAAGATTCTTTGCTGGATAGAAAGTTCTGCATTTATTTGACAGAAAATCTTTAGTAACATTACAAATGCCTTTATTAATTTTTTATCTATTTAATGCATACTTTATTCAATGCAAAGTAGGCTATAAATTTCTTTCTGAAATCTTACTGACCCCAAACTTTTAAACGGTAGTACAAATTGAGACTTTTGCTTAAAGAATTCATACAGTAAAAGTAAAAGATACATACCAAAGTCAGTTTCTCTTAATCAGCAGTGAGACTGAATGGAGAGCAAGCAGAGATGTATATATTCTCAGATTTATATTTTCCAAGAAATCTCATATGATCTCAGTAAGGTATTAAACTGCGCTCAGATGCAGAGATCTTAAAAACATCCCAACGGTTGCTGCTTGACAGCAATGAGAATGAATGGAGGGTAAAAAGCATCTCAGATTTATTTGTGTGGGGGAAAAAAACTCACATGACTCAGAATAAATCTCAGTTATGTCTCAAATTGAAATTGAGCAAATTGAGATTTGTATACACCAAGCATTAAAGCATAAACATAAAAGTTGAAACATAACTGAACTATGAAAGAGCAACCATTGAGCAACAATATTTTCCTCAAGTCCAATGATTCATTAAACTGTTTATGTGATCCATATTCTGTTGTTTGACACGATTCTGTCAGATTCTGTAAAGAAACAGCTTCAAATCTATTACAAATCTCTGGAAAAGGTGCAAACTGAAGTGTTTGTTTGGGTCTAAAGACTGAAACAAATTCAGATGTCCAAAATGAGGGAAGTTTATAAACAAAGAAAATTTCCACGCACAAAAAACACACAAACTCTCGGATTGGAGAACAAGCAATCTGATGTCGTCATATTACAAACTCAAGACCAAAAACATGTTCATTTTCTCAAACGGAAAAATGTCTGCGGCTGAATTTGGAAAACGTCACATGACTATTTTGATCTTTCCAGCGTGACATACAGAAATAATGTAAAAGAGTAAATTATGTTACAATTTAATAGAGAAATGTATGTAATAACTTTATGAGTAATAAGTTTGTAAATAAATTCCATTAACTACGATAAATGTATTACAATAGATAATATAATATATAAAATATATATATATATAAAACTACATTTATCTAAGTAGCAATATAATAATATAAATATAATTAAATAAGCATCAAAATTAAATTATATATATATATATATATATATATATATATATATATATATATATATATATATATATATATATAGCATTTAATTTTATTATTATGCTTCTATTTTATTTATATAGTTTATTTTACTACTTATATATGTAATTAAATATAAGATATAACATATATACTATAAAAAGTTATATATTATATTTAATAAAATGTATTAATGTTTAAGTAGTAAAAAATAATATAAATATAATAAAATATAAGTATAAAAAAAAAAATATATATATATATATATATATATATATATATATATATATATATATATATATATAAATATATATGACATTTAATTGTATTTTTATGCTTCTATTTTATTTATATAGTTTATTTTACTACTTATAAATAAATGTAATTAAATACAATATATACCATATATACTTTAAAAACTTATATATTATATTTAATTAAATGTATTAATGTTTAAGTAGTAAAATAATAATGTAAATATATATAAAAAAAATCTGTCTAGAAGAGAATGAGCAATCCTATCTCTCCAAACAGAAATAGAGTGCTTCACACTTTTGTGACACAGGTGTTTGAAATCTAAATGGCTGTGTTCTCGTGTGCTCTTCCACACACCGCAGGAAGTGACAAGTGCAGAGGGGCATTGTGGGTACGAAGGGTACGGCAGCAGTGCTGAGAATTGAAAGCATTTACATTAGCAGGTGTTGTGAAGCCTCGGCGAGCCCTGCCCTGTGGACCTCCATTATTTCACTTTTTCACACGCTGGACTGATCTGCGAGGGACGCTGAGGGTTCCTGAGACGTCTCGGGCTGTTCGTGCTCAGTTTGGCTGCTAAAGAATCACAAAGAGCTTTCAGTCTCTGGATCTGTCAATCTGTTCAATGGTAAAAACTCATTTTAGGCAGCTCATCTACTCAGCTATTAGCTGAAATTAAAAATGACTCAGTTCGCATCTTCTGTGATTGTTGCTGGTCTTATTGTGAACGTTTCATCAGCGCATGTTGTTTAAAAAAATCATAATTTTTCAAAATGACATTTCAATAATCAAATCTAGGTGCATAAATCCCACCAAATATTCAGTTTCATTATGCCTTTGTATTATAAAATCAAAACTTTTGTTAGACTGCCAAAAGTGATGAATCAGTTCGACAGTGGACAGTTTCAACTGAATCACATTTACCAAACATAAAATGAATCACATTTTATCAACTCTAATGCCATTTCGTCGAATAGAGTTTAAATCAGAGATGCTATTAAAACATCTGTGATTCACAAGACAAGAGCTAGTTTTATGATTAGGAAACCTAATAGCTGATATTTACAATGCTACTTAATTGTATGTCTCCACCAAATTCATTGCAAACATATCTTAACACATCGCCATATATAATGATGTCTGAACGGCCCACATGCCACGAACTGGAAACAAACATCAGCATTTTGTTATGGAAGGGTGGCTCAAACAGCAGACCAGCGTGCCAAACTCCTGCAGCTTAATGTGTCCGCCGAGGCACAGCCGATCAATCTGCTTGTGAAATGCTGCACTGTAGAGTTTACTGTTCAATTTACCTGTCAAGAAAGTCAGCGGGCCGCGTACAAAGGCCGACAGAAACGGCTGTCTGCTCTCCAGAAAGAGCCACTTTCACCGGGTCACGCCACTCCAAATCTCCCCATCTCTGACAAACTCTGATGGAATTAGTGGGATTGGAGGATTTATTGCTTTGCGGTTGTGGTCTTGTGTTACCGCGTTGTGGACTCGACCCAGAGAGATCACAAAAACTGATCCTGTTTTAGAGCCTGTGAAATGCAGATGGAATTGCATGCACTGTAGGAGATAATGCTCATTATCTGGAAATTAATAAATGCTAAAAGGACACGTAAAGCTGGGTGGCAGGACTGAAAACATGCACCGAAACCCATTTCAATCTTAGAGTAAAAAACAGAAACCGGTAAATGTAAGAGAAAGTCGCATGTAAAGCATATGAAGAAAAATTGCCCAATTATAAAAAATACATTTTCTTTTGAAAGATTTAAAATGACACTGTGATGGATATTAAAATAATCAATATAGACTTTACTTTTAAAATATAGAACATATTAGTATACAAATCAATAAAAAAAGACCATTTACTCAGATGATTTGTTCAAATAAAATGACTCATTCAGAAATCTCACAAGTTACTAGCATTATTAGCGAGTCACTGAATCATTTACTCATCCGATTTGTTCGAACACAATGACTCATTAAGGAACAACTCAAGGGAGTGCCATTATAAGAGAGTAATTGAATCATTTACTCAGACGATTTGTTCAAATAAAATGACTCATTCAGAAATCTCACAAGTGACTAGCATTATTAGCGAGTCACTGAATCATTTACTCATCCGATTTGTTTGAACACAATGACTCATTCAGGAACAACTCAAGGGACTGCCTTTATAAGAGAGTAATTTAATAATTTACTCAGATGATTTGTTCAAATAAAATGACTCATTCAGAAACTTCACAAGTGACTGGCATTATAAGTGAGTCACTGAATCATTTACTCAACCAATTTGTTCAAACACAATGACTCATTCAGGAACAACTCAACGGACTGCCATTATAAGAGAGTAATTGAATCATTTACTCAGATGATTTGTTCAAATAAAATGACTCATTCAGGAATCTCACAAGTTACTAGCATTATTAGCGAGTCACTGAATCATTTACTCATCCGATTTGTTCGAACACAATGACTCATTCAGAAACAACTCAAGGGACTGCCATTATAAGAGAGTAATTGAATCATTTACTCAGACCATTTGTTCAAATAAAAATACTCATTCAGAAATCTCACAAGTGACTAGCATTATTAGCGAGTCACTGAATCATTTACTCATCCGATTTGTTCGAACACAATGACTCATTCAGGAACAACTCAAGGGAGTGCCATTATAAGAGAGTAATTGAATCATTTACTCAGACGATTTGTTCAAATAAAATGACTCATTCAGAAATCTCACAAGTGACTAGCATTATTAGCGAGTCACTGAATCATTTACTCATCCGATTTGTTTGAACACAATGACTCATTCAGGAACAACTCAAGGGACTGCCTTTATAAGAGAGTAATTTAATAATTTACTCAGATGATTTGTTCAAATAAAATGACTCATTCAGAAACTTCACAAGTGACTGGCATTATAAGTGAGTCACTGAATCATTTACTCAACCAATTTGTTCAAACACAATGAGTCATTCAGGAACAACTCAACGGACTGCCATTATAAGAGAGTAATTGAATCATTTACTCAGATGATTTGTTCAAATAAAATGACTCATTCAGGAATCTCACAAGTTACTAGCATTATTAGCGAGTCACTGAATCATTTACTCATCCGATTTGTTCGAACACAATGACTCATTCAGGAACAACTCAAGGGACTGCCATTATAAGAGAGTAATTGAATCATTTACTCAGATGATTTGTACAAATAAAATGACTCATTCAGAAACTTCACAAGTGACTAGCATTATAAGTGAGTCACTGAATCATTTACTCATCCGATTTGTTCGAACACAATGACTCATTCAGGAACAACTCAAGGGAGTGCCATTATAAGCGAGTCATTAAATCATTTACTCAACTCATTTTTAAAACATTGATTCATTCAATAAGTGACAGGCAATACTGTGTTTGTTAAAATTCCTTACAGTTTGGTCATTCGCCCAAATTCTGTTTGTCATTCGGCGGTCGCCTTACTTTGCACCAAACGCAATCAGCTCCAAAATAAAGCAACACATTTAGCCGGGAGAATAGTAGGTCAGAGCTATGATCAAACGGCTGTGTTTCTTTGTAGTGCGGATGAGCTGCGCTACAGCAGGTCTGAATACAGGATCCTCCCAGGCTGCTGCATTTGAGCAGTTTTTCCACCTCATCACACAGGGAAATGTGTTGGGAATGGTCCTGCATGCTTATTCATGCAGATCTGCGTGTGCTCGAAGGTCTGACTAACAGCAGTTTTGCTCTCTTTCACCATGTTCCCATCATGTGCGCTCTTGCACACATACGTGCTAATCAACAGCAAACAGCAGAGTCATTACAAACAACAATGGCGAATGTAAATGGAATACTAGCATACTATTCACTTTAGTATGCATTGCATATTGCTTATTCTTTTTTTATGCACTCAGTATAAACTTATCAAACAGTAGCATGCTGCATGACCTCACTATGCACGTTTATCATCACAAAAGTAAGGTTATTTTGCCCTTTAATCCAATTTAGTGTAAATTAACATTTGGCAGTCTGACTTAATGAGTCACAGAGATACTAAATCACAGTTTTGGTTTGTTCGTCACACTGGAAATGGAAGGTCAATTCTAGTACATTGCCTTGGAACACACTCTGTGCTCTAGCTGTGTACTGCAGATTTGGGCAGATGAAGTACAGTAGGTCATGCAGGTTCTCCGTGCACACAGGAAAACTGTACAGTAAGCACAAATAGTATTTTGGAGTATTTTTGCATGCATTCTGAAGGTTCTGTCTTATGAGAGCTGTGTACTACACACTTTATCTACCTAATGAACTCCAGGGTGCAGCTTAAATTGATTTCATTTCAACAGCATTATCAGTCATATTAGATTCTGTAGCATCTGGTATAAACACAGTCAGATCAGAAGCTTCAACGCCTGATAAAATGACCCTCGCTAGCCTGATACCCCACTATTTCACCCTGTTCACAGAAATCGCCAGTGGGACGTTCTACAAAGATTATCTGTGTTAGCATCAGTAACCAAGGTGGGCAAGGGAGTGCATTGCAGCATTACAAATCTTGTATTCTCTTCCATTCAAGGTGTGTGAGTGTGTTGCTTTCAGCATCTTGCGGGAGAAATGAGCCAATGTTGTAGGTGACAAACCAGCGGGAACAACCAGAACAGTGAGTTCTATTCAAGGTTGCCTAATAACTCCTCCCGCTGGCTCCTCAAAACGCAGCTAAGGATTCACACGCAGGTGATCCGCGAGACCCGCAGCAGGCCTGGACGTCTGATTCAGAGCGTTTCTGCCCGTGCATGTGATCCGGAGCATTTCTGCTCATCGTGGAAGGGTGTAAAAACTCTGGCAAATCATAAACCCAGCAGGTGCGTTGGCCGCTGACAGTTAATCATCCACCTGTCTCCCTGTGCGCTCCTTTTCTCGTTGCAGGGGGCTCTTCAAAACACCTTCCTCATCAAGATCCACACAGCGCCGCGGTTAGCTCACAAACACTCCGTTGACACAGAAACCGCTCAGTCAAAATCAAAATCAGTGGCCACATACCAACCAAACAGGTGCGGTAGACGACAGCGTGTTTGTCATGGAGAAGTCGCTAGGCTCCGGTGATGGATATGACGGCGAGAGAACGATAGCCTCCCTGCAGAGATCTAATAAATAACGCAGGATTCAAACGGAGATAAGGTTTTGCAGCTCCCCAGAGGTTAAGAGCTGCTAAATGAGGTTAGCGCAGGAGTATCGCCTCCAATAAGGGTTAAGCCCACTTCAGTGAATCTGCCACTAAATCACATCGGACTGAAGTATCGTTTATTAAACCAAGAGAGGATGTCAACTATCTCTAGCTATTCCTGCCGCGTCAGTTCAATATTTAGAAACAGCAGTTCAGAACCCATTTTACTTCCATAATGTAACACATTTCTAAGTTAGAAAGGATATTTGATGGGAATAAATGCAGGGTGTTTATATTTAGTGATTAGATAGTGAAACACTGAGTTGGAAGTTTAGAGGGCTTGGTGATGTCACCGGAAAAGGAAAGTTGTTTCGGAGGCGGAGCAAATGAAAGAATACGTGAAAATGTTTTCCATTAGAATTACATTCATTGCTGAACATTTGACTTTTGACAATAGTGTACCATTTGAAACAGATCTTAATGAAACACACATGCTAAAGCCTGGTATAAACACACTTGACTTCTGACATCATTAGTCGTGTGAGAACAAGGTTGAAATATGCTAAATAACTCCAAACCATAAAGCGAATCATTTACTGAGAATCTAATACAGTCCAAACCGAGCCAAACATTTTAAACAAACGCTCCAGACGCTGACAGCACACAAGACGGAACGAAACAAAGCCGGCTAAAAATAAAACCCATTCCAAGGATGAGCTCCTCGATGTGCCGCCGAATGCCCCAGAAAGCACAAAACTTCACCAGGTTCTTGTCTTTCAGCAACTTTCATCATCTCCAAATCATTCAAGGCTAAATGATTAAAAGAGCGCGTGTTTGAGAGAATTGGCGCTCTTGGGTTGGGTCCACCGGGCCACCGTAGGCCTGAATCAGCCTCCCTGACACCAATAATAAGCTCTCTGTACAACTGCCCTCAGTAACAGATAACCACAGGCTCTCCGAGTGAGTAATGGATGGGATGTTTAATCTGCTGAGGTAGTGATACTGCGAGAGCACCGTAATCCTTGTAATCCACAGTAAACAAAGTCTTCCCCTCTACGAGCTTTATCTGCGTGTACCGACAGTGGTACTGGGAAAACATAAAGTGCTTTTGAACATATTAGTGTAATTCAATCCGGAGCAGAGGTGCCCGAGAAGTCTTCGGCAAACTCTGAGACGTTTTATTGATCTCCACGGAGAGCCAAATATAGGATTTATCTTCAGGGACGACACGAGAAGCCTAGTTTTTTAGTAAAAGAGTATTACTATGAGTGAATTAAAAGCAGAGCTGTACGCTTGCAGATAAACATCTTCGGGACAGACGGTGTAAATACAGGAAAGGGTGAGCGATGTGCATGTAGGACAAGTGCTAGCATAACAAAAGCACGAGAAGTACGAAAACAAGAGCATAAGGATTGATAAAAGGCAGGGTGAGAGGTTTACGAGTGTGGAAGAACACGCTGAAACAGAAGGAAGCAATATTAGCTTGGTACCAGGTGCTACTAACTTAGTACTAAAAGTATACTAGCTTCAACGTACTAGCAGTTAAATATTAAAACTTCAGTATGTGCTACAGAATATGAATTATTCATCAATAGCTGTTGACTAAAAGTGATCTGATTTACAATAGAGGACAATAAAACCGCAGGCATGACTTTTCTGGAAATACACACTTATCGTACAAAAGTTTGGGGTCAGTAAGTCTCTTCTGCTCACCAAAGCTTCATTTATTTGCTCAAAAATACAGTAAAAATAGCAATTTTGTGAAATATTATTACAACTTTAAAAAAGTGTTTCCTAGTTTATTACATTTTAACATGTAATTTATATCTGTGATCAAAGCTGAATTTTCAGCATCATTACTCCAGTCTTCATGAATCATGATCCTTCAGAAATCATTCTGATATGATGATTTGCTGTTTATAAAAACATTTCTCCTCAGGGTCATTATAGTTCATTAAAACTACAACAGTAAAAAATTACTTAAATTAAAATAAACATTAAATGAAATAACATTTAAAAAACATTTAAATCACAATTATTTTTAATTATTTTAATTATTATTCGCAATAGCTGCCAAGGCAACATTTTCATTTAGTTTAATTTGACATACTAAAGTAATAAAATAAAAATTGAAATACAAATTAATTAAAATAAATATGCAGACCCATTTTATAAAAAATATAAAAAATTAAAAATAAACCACATAAAATAACTTTAAAAAACATAACAACAATAAAAATAGAAATTGCATTATATCGAATATATATAAAATTCAATAATATAAAAAATATTAATAATGCTAAAATAATAAAAAGTTAATAATAATTCTAAAATAACACTGTTTCTTATTATTATCAATGTTGGAAATGGTTGTGTTGCTATATTTTGTGGATATATATTTTTGCTTGTTTGTTTGTTTTCAGGATTCTTTGATGTCTTTACTGTTAGTTTTGATAAATTTAAAGCATTTCTGCTGAATAAATGTAGCAATTTCTTAATAAAAAGAACAATTTTCCTGACCTCAAACGTTTGAACGATAGTGTTCGTAATGGTGTGTTACTAGTGTGCTTTGCTATAATTTTGCCAATGCAAAAACCCTTTCGGAAATGTGTTGAGCCAACTCAGAAAAGAATGTGAGCAGTCAGCCAACTGTAAGTGTGACTGTGCCAAAAACCTGGGCGATCCCGTCCATGCCAAAACCAGCCCTTTAAACACACCTACATCATGACTCCTTCTCAAATGACTAGGAATCCATGCAAACACAGTGAGAATTGCAATTTTGCTCCCTTACAGTGCTGCTGACAAACCAAAAGAATCATGAATCATTTAGGAACATGACTACTTGAATCAAAATCAAATCTTGAAGTGCCTAAAAGTTTCCACCATCAAAATGACAGTTTATGTAAGACAAAAGCACTCAGTTAGTTGAGTTTTGGCCTTTTGAACATTCATGACAAACTCATACTTCATGCCGTGCCTGTTTGTAGACGAGTGCAGCCTGTGGTGCCTTTTCATTAACTGCAGCTCCAAAAAATATGCCTCCAATAGAGGAGAAAAGTGAAGACCCTAATGAGCCGAATGCAATTTAACTCCTGCCAGCAAGTGCTGAATACTCTTTGTCTTCTATTGAGAATGAAATAATCATGTTCTTTTGTTATATCTTTCTCTTTAAGTCGCCTATGAACAGCAGAAAGGCAGAAATGTCAGCGAAGGATCCCGAAGTTTGTTTGTGATGCATGATTGTGTGCCGCTCTCCAGCTGCGTATCAGGTTTTATCTTCCACGGAGGTCTTATTTACAAACCCTAAGAGGTGTTCGGCAGCTGTAGCAATGACTCACTCACTGAACGTCATCATCTTTGATGCACAAAAGACCCTTTTAGGGCCCTTTAATCTTGGAGACGCAACAATACAGCAAATGCAATTACAGGCACAACGTGAGCTAATCAAAATCTCTGCTTAAACAAAAGCAGAGGAATGTCATGGATTTATTATTTTTTTTCTCTTAAGAACATGGAAAGGGAGGAAGGTTCCTGTGATCTGAGGATGTTTGCCCTCTAGTGGAGCAGAAGATGCAACTGCAAGCCTTGGCTGGTGTTCAAAGGGCCCGAGGCAATGGCACACTCAGCATTTAGTTCATTCAAAACCAACAAGACAGCAAAACAGGTCACAGATTGTGTCATCAAATGATTTGGATCTGAAAAACAATGAAATTCAAAGCATATGCAATGCTATGATAACTACATGAGTAAAAGGCACTGAGCTTCTAGTAAAGTTACGGACTGTGAGATACTACAGATACAGAAGTCAACTGATTAAATGCATGAACAAATCAGAAAGTGTTGCAGTTGTCAGACATGTCTGAAGTGACTTTGACCATGTAAAATTGAGAATAAATGGATTAAAAATAGAAAAATCACTAGCACGAGCAGAGCAATGCAATCTGATCTCTACGAATAAAAAACTGACCAGACCAAATATGAAGGTTTTTTTGCATATAAACCACAATCTAGTTCACATCTACCCACAAATCCTCTATTTTGGAGTTACTGCATCAAATATTTCAACATCAAAGCACGAATTCACCGCGCAAGCTTCAAGATCATGTTCATGCAGAGGTCTTCCCCTCCTGATCTGCTGCCAAACTCAGAAAAACGCCTGATCTCGATCTTACCTTCTTCCGGGGCTGCCATTTCATCATATTTGTAAAGCAAAAATGAACAGCATCAGAACATCACGATGGCAGAGAAGTGGGATTCAGGACGAGGACATAAAGTCACAGCGTATCCGGACGGCAGATTCATGACGCTCTCCAGGCGCGCAAACGTGCGTAAAAGCGCAGAGCTCTGGAGCCTCTAGTGTCCTCCTGATAATCCAACACTCGCAGTCCGGAGATATCGGCTCGTTTGAGCGTCAACTGGTAGTTTGTGTCCGTTTAACGATTATAATGATTGTAAAAACGCAGAAGGGACACTTGGCACGCTATATGCGGAGACATTCGCTCTCCATCGTGACAGCGGCTGATGTGCCTCGCGCGGACGAAAGAGAAGAAAAACTTTCCTTTCTGATAAACCCTTCGCGATCGTTCGCTCGAAACAAGCCGGGTTTCTTAAAGTGTTCCGTTCAAGTGTTCCGAGCGCGCGCAAGAGACGACAAGTTCTGGACGAAAACCAGCGTTGATGGAAAATATTCCCGAAACAAATCACAGTGGATCGAGATTCCAGAGATGATGCGTAACTCTACACTTACACGCGCATAGAGGGGGAAAAAAACCTCAAAGACGCGCAGAAACAGACGGATCCGGTTGGAGAAAAGAAGAAGAGGAGGAGGAGGAGGAGGAGTGGGAAAGAAAAACAGAACAATCCTTGGAATTTGAGAGTTGGACGGAGAAGGATATCCTCCGACAGAGCAGAACTGGAGCGCAGAACACTAATAACTTCCTTCCCCACTGCTCCTCTGCGCGAGAGAAGGAGGAGGAGGAGGAGGAGTCCGCAGGGTCATAGAGCCGCCGGATACACACACACACACACACACACACACACACACACACACATATAATCTGGATTTACGAGGCCCACTGCTGCACAGAGAGGATAAAAGTACTCGAGCACAAACCTTAACACGCCCAAACCACTAAACTGTCCATTCATGACATTGGATCAAACATCAACAAAGGTTTAATATGTACTTTTATATTTTTAATATACTGAAAATATGAGAAATGTGGTTTACTGTAAAATACAGTGCTTAATAATATGTTTATATTATATACATAATTGCATATAACACAAACTGAGTAATAATCATAATAATAATCATACATATGGGACAAATGCACAGATGCTATTTAGTTATATTGTTGATTGAACATGTTTTAAGCTTTGATTTAAATTCACTGATAGAGTTAATTGTTATGGTATGATTGTATATTTTACAGATCCTAACTCAGTAAATTCAATTATCTAAATACAATAATATATTGGAATTATTGTATTATGTTTGTTTCTGTAAACGTACTGAGAATATTTCCACTAAAGGACACGCGATGACTTAAAGTTAATCAAAACATACCATACAAAACACTCAATTAATATAATTTTTTTTTTTTTAAATGCATGAATTACTTAATATGTGTACTACTTCAATAATTAATATTATATTATTGAAAAAGTACACATATTAAGTAATTCATGCATTTAAAAAATATATATTTTGAATATTATTTTACAGTAAAAATTACATTGCCTTATTTACAGTATCCTGACAATTTTTTTATCTTAAACTTATTTTTATAAGAAAATAAATCAATCAAGTGTCTTAATAACTTTGTAGGTAATAAAAAAATAATAACTTTGTAGGTGACTCATAATAACTTTCACAATAACTTTCATGCTTAGAAAGTCATTAAGAAACATTATGAAATATAATACATAACAGATCATTAGTTCATGCACATTCAAATACATATACTGTTAACTAAAGCCGCATGTCATTTCTAATCTAAATGTACATTAGCTAATGATCTGTTAAGAATTATATAATGTAATGATGTTTGTCAATGACTTATTAATGAAAATGATTCTAAACTGTCAGCATTAAACTAACATAAGGTATATATTATCACAGTATTGAGTGATTGATGAACGTGGTTTATATGAAAGCATCACATTACAGTCCATACAAATGGCAGTGAGTGTTTTGTGTCAGAAAGCATTAACTTAAGATTTATTTCAGGCACTGGACTTCTTTAGTCGGGTCCAGTGTGTTTATAAAAGCAAAATCAATTACTGCATTCCCTGCTGAAAATAGCTCTGTAATATGACACCTGTTCTGTCCATCGCCGGCCGACTTTAAAGATTCATCTCTCTGCTTGTTTACCTTGGTGTTGCGCTTCTTAAGAGAGATTTGGACGAGTCCCTATGTCTCCGCTTGGCAAACTGCCTTGATCCTTTAATAATATTATTCTGAGGTCCAGTTTCAAAAACTTTAAATGCCACCAAGTGTGGACGGACAGGAAGAGGGCAGAGCTGTTTCTCTCTCTATGTCATTTCCTGCACTTGCACACAAAACACATTGTTCTCCTAGAACAAGAATTATAGACATTAGTTACTCCATTACACACTTGCACAATACAATGACAGAAACGCACTCAAAATAGATTTGCACCTGCTCACTGTGCATTTAAACAAATAGTGGTTTGCATCTCGTAATACTAACTTTTTTTTCTCAGAACTGCGTGATATAAAATTGAGTCAGAGACGTAAATTAGCAATTTTCTTGCAATTCTGACTTTTTCTCGCAATTGCAAGTTCTTTTCAATTGCAAGCTATAAAGTCCAATTCTGAGGAGAAATGACTATTTCCTTACAACTGCAAGTTTATATCTCACAATTCTGACTTTATAACTCACAATCGCAGTCAGAATTGCAGAAAAAAAGAGTGGGAGATAAAAAGAATGGGAGATAAAAAGTCTTAATTACCTTTATTTTAATTTAGTAGCAGAAACATGCCTCAATAGCATTTAGATACAAGCATGTCAAATAAAGTACAAGACATGCACGGTTGTGAATAAGACGACGAGTGAGACAAACACATCACTTCTATAACAACATTACAAGTTTAGAAACTGATATAAATGACCTGCATCAGTGTCACCTCAGAATAAAAGCACAGATGTTGCTTCATCTACAGTTTAAAGGGACAGCTTGGACATTGTTAACCTCTTAAACTCTGCAGACCCGGTACCGGGTCCGAAAATAGCATGCCAGATGTTTGTGTCTCATTTGCATATCCTTCCTTATATGGCATTTGCCCAAATATGGGTTCATTTGAAAGCTTAGAGTGTTTTCTTTACAAAGAATACCATTAATTGGGGTTTTATGATACATAAAGTAGTCAAATTAAGCTAAGAAATATATTCCCCCCCCCCATAAATTTCCATCTAACGATTGCGAATACGTTTTCGTAAGAATGTGTATTTAAAATATTTTTCACAAAACAGTCAAGTCATATATCACAAGAAAGCTCTCATTCTCAGGAATCTGATGATGTAGATCATTTTATTGTGTGACAATCACAGATCGAATGATCTTCAACAGAATCGCGATGTAAAATTTCTCACCTTATTATTTATACATTTTGCACCGCTTCAGTCAGCCGCAAACAGCCACGCATACCTATATACTCGATATAATCTTTTAGATTAGAATCTCTTCTTTCAAACAAGACCATTTTTACGTTTCTGCGTGCTTCCATTGCTGAGATATAAAGCGTTTTGTACAAGTGCGCAAAAGCGCTCCAAGGGCTGTATTATTGAAAAGATCTTCAAGTCATATAGACGGGTCTAAATGCCTTTCTTCTGCTATAGACGTCTGACCTCTTTTGTGAAGCGCTATTTGTCCATTCACAAGTCGTTCCCTCCAATCGAAGGTGTGAATTCAGCACCGCGGGGGTGCTGGAACTGGACAGCGACTGCCCACTCTTTTCCGCTCGTGGAGACGCAATGGTCTCTGGGAAACTGAGTCTTTGGCTGCTTCTAAACAAAGGACACGCGAGGAAAAAACTACAAATGGCCGAATCTTCGGATTTATAATGCATAATATTCATAAAACAAGTTATGGGTGGCCAACTTCGCCGTGGAGAGGTCAGGACGCGCATCTGGTAAGCCTATACGCGTGCTACTCGCTTTCATACATTTGATTCTTTATTCTGAGGCTTGGAAGCTTCGCTAGCAATAAGCTAATATGTTTATTTTCATAACTGTGCAGTGTTCGACCGCATCTCAGTGAATGTACAGTAATCCGTACAGTACTGGGGGAATATACATAAATTAGTTTGTTGACGCTCCGAAGTTCGCGCAAAAGCTTCGGGGAGCTTGTTTACGCTGTATAGAAACCGAAACCAAAATACACGCTGATAAAAAATCAAAATATGAAATATGAAAGAGACAGGCGAGGTCTCTCAATCTCTAAACGATGCAGAATAGACATAAATGAAACGATATGAAGCTGGAGATTGTGGATTCTATTTTAGATTGTGATAGACCAGATATTTTAATAATTCTATGCATGTCGCTATTGCGCAATATGATTTATTCTCTTTTATTCTCTGTTCAGAAAACCCACACACAAAAAAAGCACATTGTATTGAGATGGTTCATCATATGTGAAACAACATAAATAATACTATTTGTCACAAACAGCAGCTTTTTATGTAACTTCTGAGTGTTTTCTGTCAAATAATATACAGAGATCACATTATTCCATACTGCAAGTGTGCAAAAGATGACTTCATACTTATTTAGACAAAAATTTTATACAAAAATGGTATTATTCCTTCCTTCAGTTGGAATAGAATAACTTTTGCATAGATTAGGATAGAAAGAAATTTCTGTTTTCCTCTAATAGCTGACAGTTGGAAGAATCACAAGACATTGGTCTGAAGTTGCCAGCCCCTTCAATGCCTGAGTTATACCATTTCAAACTTCAGTTTACACAAATAAAATAAAAAAGCGCCTTGTTTTTTTCCCTATTTATTATAACACAGACAGCATATATTGTCATTTTTATCAATTTCAACAGTGTTTTATGTAATTTCAAAGGGTTTCCTTTGAAATTATACCAAACTTTCTGAGCTTACACTGTAGCATTAGTATAGGCAGGCATTCAAAATTAGGTAGGAAAATGAAAAACGGAAATCCCCAAAATAGCATTTGTGCTACAGGCAACATTAGGCCTATTTATTCATGCATCAGCAATTAAACCTTATTAAAAGCACATTTCATCAGAACAGCACCTGTCAAATGCAATGATATCCAAATAATATCAGATCACCAATAAAAGAGCTGGTGAACGATGAAATGCCAAGACAACCTGGAAACACCTGAACAGCCGCTGGGCAACATTACAAGTAAATTACTGTTGTACCTGTGTTTAATAAACACTTGATTGTGCTACAGCTATCAAAAGTTAATACATTGCCAACTGTTAATGCTTAAAGGGTTAGTTCGCCCAAAAATGAAAATTATGTCATTATTGGGATATTGGTTTGTTTGAACTCAGAGGGAGTGTCAGTCACATTAAAAAAGTTAACAGCTTAAGTAATTTGTGGATTAATGCGTATTAGAGATGCGAACCGTTTAAAACGATTCAGTTCGATTTGGTGAACTGAATGATTCGTTCGCGAACCGGAAATCCAGCTGCTTTGATTTGAACTCTCTCTCACACAGACAAGGAAGAGAAGACAAAGCTGAATAAAGTCGTCGTTTTTGCTATTTTTGGACCAAAATGTATTTTCGATGCTTCAAAAAATTCCAACGGACCCTATGATGTCACATGGACTAGTTTGATGATGTTTTTCTTACCTTTCTGGACATGGACAGTATACCGTACACACAGCTTCAATGGAGGGACTGAGAGCCCTCTGACTAAATCTAAAATATCTTAAACTGTGTTCTGAAGATAAAAGGAGGCCTTACATGTTTGGAACAGCATAAGGGTGAGTTATTAATGACATAATTTTCATTTTTGGGCGAACTAACCCTTTAAGTTAGAAGGTCCCTAGTAACCACCTAGAAGCATCCTAGCAACTATCCACACACCTCAGAAACGACCCAAAACATCTAACAACCACAAAATATACCATTAGAAACCATTCAGAATAGGGATGCACAATCATGATTTTTCATGGCCGATTCCGATACCGATTATTTCAAGCAAACTGGCCGATTCCGATACCAATTTCTGATTTTTTTATCTTTAAACAACAAACAAGAAAGAAGGAAAGTGTGCATAAACAAGATGTTTATTTGGTATTTAATGGGCCAAACTGGTTTTTGCTATTGAAAACAGTAACCGTAACCATCTGAAATTAACGGGAGTAACTGCACAGTAAGTAGCCTTCATTCAATACAAACATAGATGGTACAGACATCAGCATTTAGATTTTGTTTTTGAATTGGGTTGAAACTACATAGAACTGGCCTTAAATTAAAAGATTAACTGTGACCATGTCAAATTAAAGGCAACAACTGCATAGTTCTACAATCCAAACAACACAATCAACACACATTCAGTAAGAAGTTTCTTAATCAGGATTCAATATTTTAGTTTTTAAATTTGGTTTAAAAAAAAAAAAAAGGTCTTTACCAGTGAGACTAAATAAAAAGTATGCTATATAAATACATTATTCCAAAATGTTAAAATCAAATAATGTTGGTGCGAATAAAACAAAGATGCAAAGTGTTTCATTCATCCAATTAAAAATAATAATAATTCACTGTCTCCGCTTGTGCAGGGCGCGGACAGGTTCAGTACGCTCGCACAGCTTCAGTGAGCAGCAAAGGGACTCTTATTTTGGGCTGTTCGCTTCCTGCTATCTGTGCCTCAGACGTGTAGCTCTGCACTTCCAGTGCTGAATGGCTGCCCGTGTCCTGCGCATAGATTTCAAAATACTTCCACACAAATGACATAGCGAATGATCATAATGCAGATTGTGCACGCGGGCGCATTTGCGGAAAATCGGCCCTAACAACTACCTACAAGTATCCTAGCAACCATCAAGAACACTCTAGCAACCACCTAGAAATATCCCTAGCAACCATTCAGAACACCCAAATGACCAGCTACAAGTATCCTAGCAACCATCCAGAACACCCTGGCAACCACTCAGAACAAACAACCAACCAACCACAGAGAAGCACCCTAGCAACCATCCAGAACACTCTAGCAACCACCTATAAGTACCCTAGCAACCATTCAGAACACCCAAACGACCAGCTACAAGTATCCTAGCAACCATCCAGAACACCCTGGCAACCACTCAGAACAAACAAACAACCAACCAACCACCTAGAAGCACACTAGCAACCATCCAGAACACCCAAACGACCAGCTACAAGTATCCTAGCAACCATCAAGAACACCCATAAAAACAGCTACAAGTCTCCTAGCAACCATCAAGAACCCCCTGGCAACCTAGAAGTATCCAAGTATCAGGTCAGTGCAGGACAGCAGACACAGGCTTTCTGTAAGCCCTTCAAGTGATTTAGCAGAAATATTCTGCATCTGTATTCTATACCACAAATTACTTTAAAAGGCCGTTTCACAGTCAGAATTGCAAGATGTAAAATCGCAGTTGCGAATTATTACTTCAGAATTGTGTGAGATAGAGTCACAACTGCATGTTATGAATTCAGAATTGCAAGATCTAAATTGTTATATTGATAATTTATATAGCAAAAAATCTGGATTGTGTGAAAAGTTTAGCAAGTTTATATCTCTCACAATTCAGAAATTATAACTACAACTCTCGCACTTGTATCTCACTTTACAAATCAAAATTGCGATTTTGTCATGTAATTCTAAGAAAAAGTCCGAATTGCAAGATATGTAACCTTGCAATTGTGGGAAAATGTCAGAACAGTTAAATAAAAAGTCGCAGTTACTTTCTTTTTTTTTCAGTGGCGGAAACAGTCTTCCATATTAATGAATTGCTTTGAGCACAACAGAAGATATTTTGAAGAATTATGGTAACTAAACAGTTGACGGTAGCCAGTGACTTCCATAGTACTGAAAAAATGCTATGAAAGTCAATGGCTACCGTTAGCCTTTTTGGCTAACAACATTCTTCAAAATATCTTCTTTTGTGTTAAGCAGGCGGATTAAACTCATACAGGTTTGGAAAGAGTGGAGGTGGATAAATAATCACATAATTTTCACTTTTTGGGTGAATTATCCCTTTCATACACATCACAATAGCAATTCCTGAAATCAAAGATGGCAGGTTACATGAGAGGAAGGTCCTTATTTTAGAAAACATCTGATTGGGAAAAAAATTTAATGAGCTCATGCAAACAAAATGAGTCAATGATTTTGGTCTCTGAAGAGAAAACATTTTAAATATGTATATTTAGTAGTACACTGGCATATAACTAAAAGCCATAAATCTCCAAACTTGATTGCATGTCATTTTAAATGAAGTGCTATGAGTACAAAATTTGCACTGAATCAAAGCAGCAAACTCAATGTTATTTTGCTGAAAATCCCTCTAGGTTTGTTTTCACCCAAATGAATCACAGAAGTGTTTAAAGCAGCCTGGTAAACAAGAATATTCAAGCATATTGTGAAGATTTCAAGACCTTGGGAAACATTGGCGTGCATGAGTGTGCGTGCATGTGTGTGTGTGCGACGAGGCCGCAAGCTATAATGAGAGCTGCTAATTAATGTAGTGGGGCGTATCTCACAGCCACAGTGGCTCTATCTTCAGACAGCAGCCCGATTCTCTCACTCGCTGACGAAGAAGAGGAGGAGGGGGCGTGAAACAGACACTCTCCTAACACAAAAGATGCAACAAGCCTTTCTAAGACCCAACAGCTGCTCCACCTTTACTCTCAGCCCCACTAATGGCTCTCAATTGAACCCTCCCGCTCTGATGAAGATGTATTGAGTTCTTGGGTGCCCTGGAGATCCAGCCTAATTCCCAGGAGGAAGGTGCAGGTCAGATGGGTCACATTCTGCTGTAAGCCGTGTGCGAGGGACAGTTGGAGGTCAGGACTTCATCGTTAGACCTCAGTTGGGGCAATACATACATGTAACCGTCAGAAATAATCTTCAGTGCTTCTACTGTACCTTATGTGCAGAGCATGTCTGGCCGTGTAGGTAACAGAAATATAAAAGCTACTTTATAACCTGATTGCATGTAAAACAGCAGCTTGGACAGTGGACACACTGCTCTTGTGCTCCAGAGGAGAAAAAAACAAACACTGGTTTCAAAACAACACAAGGGCGAGTAAAGAATGACAGATTTTTCCTTTCAAAAGGTTCTCAAATGACATCAGGCTGTAAAATCCTCTAATTGGAGGCTTTTTTTAAGAGCGTGCTCAACCAAGCAAAGATACAGACTGGTGGGAACAGATCCCTGAGGAGAAACGCTCTCTTGGAGCACCATCAAACTGTCACCCACTATTAGATATGCTGACCTTAAGACTGATTATTTGCCTCTGCCACAGGCCACTCAAGTGACCCTGAGGGCAATTAGATTTGCAATAGAATTACCTTCAGTGCTCCGGGTCTTTCACTCTCACAATGCGACTGCTAATTCAATCAGTTCAAAGCTGCATTCTGGTTTGTCGCCTGGGCTAAGTTTAGCTAGTTGAGATCTGTAAACATAATGGCAAGCTCAAACTGACCATGTGAGACTCTACAGCCTCCTGGAGCACTGGATTCTAGAAAAATCTAAAATTTTGGTAAAATCAATAGTCTAAAACGTGGGTACCTGAGTTCTGTAAAGTCAAAAAGTTGTTCTGTACATTCTAAAACTGGTTTATGGGTTCTGTAAATTCTAAAGACTGTTCTGTAAA
>NW_020526286.1:0-35000 GCF_003368295.1 Carassius auratus | reverse complement strand
CAGCTGGCGGCCCCGAAACATGACATCCTGAGATCTAGATGACCTGAGCGTCCCAAATGAACACTCACCCGTGCTCGTTTATTAGAAGCTACCACAAATGAAGAGGAAGAAGAAGCTCAATGATGTAAGTGATGGGAAATCACAACTCACTGAACCCTTTACCACCAGACAAGTGTAGTTTTTACACCAGAACTGTGCGTGGTGACACAAATTTGGAATATTCCCTACATTAAGCCACCAAAATAAAGATTATGCTGGCTACATGCACTGTTTAACTCGTATATGCACTGCTTGAAAATTTCAGTCATTTTCAGGTCCGTTTATATACTGTACACATCCACACTGTATGTTGCTTGAATATTAAAATAGTACATTAAATCATAAAATTATATTAAACATATATTATTTATATATATATATATATATATATATATATATATATATATATATATATATAAATAGAGAACGGCCTCATGTCGCACACGCTTAAGTGTGTGTGTGTGTGTGTGTGGGTATGTTTTTGTGACATATCAGGACACATCTCTGTATAATGACATGGGTATGACACAGGTATTACAAGGAGAGGGTGACTTATGAGGACATAACCCATGTCCCCATTTTTCAAAACGCTTATAAATCATACAGAATGTGTTTTTTTGAGAAAGTAAAAAAGCACAAAGTTTCCTGTGAGGGTTAGGTTTAGGTGTAGGGTTGGTGTAGGGCCATAGAATATACAGTTTCTACAGTATAAAAACCATTAGACCTATGGGATGAACCCACTTTTCACAAAAACAAACAAGAGCGTGTGTGTGTGTGTGTGTGTGTGAGCGCAGCTTAATCTAGCGTTATGATCAAGTCCGTCCTTTGTGCTCCTGATGTAAAAGGCTCTCATGAGAATTGAAAGATTAATGTTGACATCAATCAGTCAGTCTAAAGGAATCTCTTTATCGGGTCTAAACTATGCCGCGCTACTACAACACACGGCGACTCCTTGGAGAACAAGGAGAATGTTATTAAATCTGGGGAGGTTTTGGGAAGTGTGAATCAGAAAATAACAGCCGGTAGGTTCTGTGGCGGTGGCGTGCTGTCAGCCTATCCCAGCCATCATCTTCATGTTGTTTCTGTATCTGTCAGGAATAACATTCAGGCTTTTGGCTCTCGTGTAGCACATTTCATGCCCTGGTCTTCATCAGCACACCAGTCATCAATCACACCGCGGCTCCGCCCCCTGACAGCCAGCCGACAGCCAATCAGGAGCAGCGGCCGCCCGTCAGGCCCTCGACTAGGTGACATGTTCATTTTGATCAACGCAGCCAAACCTCGCCCTGGAAAGAGAACGAGACGAGAGACGTGCTGACAAACCTGAGACGAGTTCACTGAACGCACACCGCCCGAGATCAGAGAACATAAATATCTCATTAGATAAAATCTATATATATATTCTGATTATAGATAGTAAGCTATGATTTTACTGCAAAGTTAGATATAGTAGTCATGAATGATTCATATGAATAACTGGTTAGTACTTGTGAGTTCACTCATAACTTGACTGATTCATTTAAAAGAACCAGTTCAAAGGAGTCACTGATTCACGAATCAGACTACTCTGCTCATGCTGTATATCTGTCATCGTGTGTCAAAGAAAATAGTACTGCAAAAAAACTAAATAAATAGAAACAAAGATGGTAACATTTCATCATTTTTTTTTTTGTATATACTAAAGCTTTATTATCAAACTACTAAAACAATCATTAACGTAATCGCGAGCTGATGTAAGGGCTGTGTAAAGCATTGTGTAGGAAGTCAAAAGCATGGATGAAAGCAGAATTTGGAAAGCCGGATGAGGCGGGAGAGAAAGCTGCCCTCCCTCACTTCTCCATACAATGCAGCCAACTTCCTGTTCCACCACAGGAAGTGAGCTGGAACCGAAACACCCCCAGACCCCCCCGGGGAACAGCAGCTGTGACTGCAGCCATCAGCGCCAGTCCATTCAGTGGATCACCGCTGTTTTTATTATACTGTACATGTACACTTAGACAAAACCTACACACACACACACACTGCACGCTAATAAAACACAACAGCTTTGATGAATTCATGAAGCTGTATTTGCACTAAAACCTGCAGAAAACATGACAGGATTTCAAGCACATTTTAAACGTAACTTCTCACAAGATTCACTATGCAGAAGTGGAATCCACTGGACGATTCGTTTACAGATTAATTGGACACAATCAGTTTGGAAGTTGTCATTTGATGTGTGTTCAAGTAATTTCGGATTGATAAAGAACTGATTTTCCTTCTCTTTCATGTCATGAAAAAGCTTTTTAGTTCTAGTGCAATGAAATGTAAAACATGTGTTTTGGATGTGCAAAAGACGCTTTAATATTTAAATATGTAATATAAAAAAAAAACTCCATTGTTATGAATGGCTACAATGTAATAATTAAGCATGGGAAATTTTGAATGTATATGTAATATAATAATTTTAATAGATTTTTATATAAACATGATTTGAAATGATAATAATAATAATAATAATAATAATAATAACAAATATTAATATATATATTTTTATTTTAATAATAACTTTAAAATTGACTTTTGAAAGCTTAGAACATATATTTAATATATAATATATTAGATTGTATAATATAATCTTTATTTTAATAATGGCCAAATTTTATAATTTATTTTATTTTAAATAATAATTACTTTGTTAATAAAAAGCTCCATGTGTAAATAATAACATATTTAAATATAATTTTGCATGCACACACACACTTATTATAATTATTATTTTTATTATTCTTAAAATATTAAATATCTTACAATATATTTGTCAGACATTCAACACGTAATAATAAATAATTATTTTATATATTTTCATGTAGAGCATTTGTAATATTTATTTATATTGATATAAACGTACATAATATAAATGTATATATTATAAATTGTATATAAATACATATTACAAAACATTTTGAAAGATGTCTGTGTAGTATTTAATAGTGCCGAGTACATACAGTACTCATGCAGAACGACATAGTGATAAACAATACCAAGACAACTTGCCAGAAAACACCGATCATCCACTCAGTACATGAGGGAAACAAAAATACATAACCCATCATTCTCAAAATACAACAAGCATCAATTGCAAAGCTGAAGCACATCATTTCTCTTAGTTTTAGCACTAGAAAAGCATCCTTTTTTGAGATTTGAAAAGAGAGCACAATATTCCAAAAGCATTCATTTTATTCCAGCTGAATTACAGTAAGGATGTAAAAGCAGTATTATCATCATACAATTCTCACAATGACATAGAACATTTTAAAAGTACGTATAGTATTTTTTTAAGGCAAGCTTTTCTTTATTGGCAGCATCCAAAATGTGCACAAATTACACCATCAACAAGTCAATACCAATTTGTTTACGACACAATTTTTCATATTAACACAGCCCCAGGACAAAATCAAATCTCTGATCACTCGGACATGACCTGGAGGGTGAATGCTATGATCTCTCTTCTCGTCAAGAGCTAGAGTCCCTCACATCCACACCTCAAACCCCTGGATTCAACTCTGGATCTGGATCTGACTCTCCAGGCTACAGAATAAGGACAGCCTCCCGTCTCCATAACTCACAGTCTGCTCAGAAAGCTTTATTACACTAGTCCGACTCAAGCCCACACCTGTCACCCGGCGGGGCAAGGCCTGGCGCAGCATCTACTTCATGTGAATTAGACACTTTTGTCTTGATCTTCATCCTCAGGCGTGTTCCTCGAGGCTCTCTGACAGATCAGGGACGTCTCTGAAGGTGAGCTCACCCAGAGAGAGCTGAGAAAACTCATGTGCTGCATCTATTGTACCGGTTCTCAAGCTTACTTTGCTTTCAGATCCGCTCCCGCTGCACGGCTCCTTGAGCGCGAGTACAACTGAATGTAGCGTAAACGCTTGACAATCTCTCAGATGCATGTGTTTGTGAAACAATGTTGACAACACAGGGTCAGGTGAACCGCAGTGCAATGAATAACAACATCCGCCTGCACTTTCAGTCTCTGCACCGCGGTGAAACGAGAGGAAACTAATCTCATCCCCGTGCCAGGTCTCCTGCGGGCGATGCCAATTCCACACCCTGCCAGGACGCATCAGACTGTAAGTCACGCCAAAGAGGAGGAGAGAAACATATACCAGCATAGCAGTAGCTCAAACAGTCCATAGATGACCTACTAACATTTGAGAAAATGTGCAGTAAACAATAGAACACACTGCAATGCATGAACATTCTATTTCAAATGAAATGGCAGTTATATTGTATCAACCAGTGATAGAGGTTATATAAGCCAATTCACAATCATCAACCTTAAAACTATAAATAACTTCATTTCTTTTGCATGTTTAATTCAGCTGTCATCTCAGAAATGAATAAAGAACCTTAGTTGATTAGTAATATTTTTATAATAATTAAAATACTCATTTTATATTATATTATAATGATTATAATTAATAATACAACATATATAACTATTATATTATATATTATATATTATATTACTATTATATATATATATATATATATATATATATATATTATAATTTTTGATATAATTATTAAATATTAATATATGCTAATGGTACACACACATACAAACATTAGCATATATCAATATTTAATAATGCTATCAAACACATATTTCATAGTAACATAGATAAAATATTTATATTAATCTGTTTGGTTTTAATGACTGTACTTTATGAATGACTTCTATTAAATATGAACTGGAAACATCAAAAGTATAGATATTAGCGTGGGCAATATGGCCAAAACATTTTGTTATATGTAAAAAAAAAAAAAAAAAAAAACATCCTGCCCAAAGCTGTCCAATGAAACAATGTTCCTATTAAAAGCTACTTAAACAAATATAGTGAATGTAACCATGTAGGCCATGCTATATAAAAGACAATGTGCATACAAAGGGTTAAAATCACATTACATTCTAATAGTGCAACATTACAATTTAAAAACAAGTATAATGCTTCTAAAAGCAGAAGATAAATTCAATAAAATAAATTAAAGATAAATTAAATAAATAAAAAAGGCAAGTTTTTAAAACTATTTAAACACCCTTAATATAAAGCATGTCTCATATTTAGAACAAACTGTATATATACGGCATGTGTATATTTTTTATTTCCCGAATTCCAGTGAATTAAACATGAGTGATGCTAGCAATGCATTTGTTTACACACAGGGCATAATTAAAAAAAAAACTAAAGACAGCAAATGCTCTGTCATTCTTTGTTCTTTAATGTTTCGTCACCCTGTAGTACTGCTCAGGAAATAGCCAAACAATCGCCCAACCCTAGACAGTATAGTATGCAGTAAGCAGTACACTAGTATTTCATTCTGAACGCAGCCAGAGAACTACATCCTACAGACGAAGGAACCAGGAGAATCAAAGCCCCTGACAATGTTAGAAGAAAACACAAAAGTTATCTTTCATGATTTCCTTGCATCAGGCTCCTTGAGCTTTCAGTGCTCAGACCGCGGCCAGCAGCGTCCCACACACACTCACACCGACACACAAACAGAATCAAGGTGAAAGGGGCCACATACACAGCACACATCGGCTGTTTTCACCGCCGCCCATCGACTGTGGTAAACAGCTCACAGCGGATATCACATCTACACCATTGTGTGTTAATTGGACAGAGAGGGCCGCCCAGTGCCACGGATCTTTATAGAGGCAGCTTGTGGGTGAATGTTTGCCGTTCCAGCTGCGGCTCGCTCTGCCAGTATTGATCTCCAGCATTCGCTTTTAATTGAACGAAACCGCTCACAGGGAACCGGCCTTGACCAATGAGGACCAGAGCACGTCTGGACAGGTGCGTTCATGCCAGTATTGACCACGTGTCCATTTGGCCTGTTAAAAAAGTGCTCTCGGATGCCGTTTTTAACCCTTAGTGAGAGAGCATTGCATTAGCAGCGCAAAAGGTTGTGGGTTCGTTTCCCAGAGAACACATGGTAGGTAAAAAATGTTAGCCTGAATGCACTGTAAGTCGCTTTGGATAAAAGCATATACTAAATGCATACATTTGCATCACCTCACCATTTGGATTTAAATTATTTTAATGTCAAATACACGCTGTAAAAACAAAAACAAAACAGCATTGATCATTATGAATTATTGCTACTTACTTAACATTAGTAAAAATGCAAGTTAGTAGTAAAACAAAGCAAGTAAACTAAAAATAAAAAGTGATAGAAAATATATAGAGATTATAAAATGCATAAGTAAAAGGTGACAGGTACAGAAAAAGAAAAGATTAGTCAATATTCTGTCTATATATCGGTCTGTCTATCATGATTGATTCAAATATCAGTTAAAAAAAATACATTTTTGTTTAAATAGAATTTATTTATTTATCTGATTATTATTTGTATTTTTTGTTTATCATTAAAAAGATTAAATAACATTTTAATTGGTTATAATGTCTACCATAATTGTAGTTAATACAATTTAAAAAAATAATAAAAACTATATAGGCCTATTTAAATTAAAAACAAAAACTAATAAAAAATGTAAAATAAATTAAAAAATGTTTTTTTAATTAAATAAAAAAAAACTAAATGCTAATAGATGACAAAAAGTAATTTTTTCAAGTTTGTCACAAACAATAAACAGCGTTTTGTGGTTCTTTAATGCGTGGTGAAAAATCAATGTAGCGTTTCAGTTCAAGCGCCCTCTTTACCAATTAAAGCCCAAAATAAACATGAGAGAACATCAGAGGTATCTTGTTTCAACTGCAGAAAGATATCGATACACACCATTTTTGTTGTTCGAGCCCACAGACGTTAAACTACTCCACTGTCTGGTTTGTTATGATTGGTCAGATTGCCTGTCAATCAAACTCCCAGTCAAAGGGTCAACTGACCCCAGAACAGCTGATCAACTGCAGAACATTGCTAGTCAAAAAGAGAGGAAAACAGCAGAGACTTACAGCCCCTCTGTGACCCCACAGATCTCTCAGCGCTGACCTCTGACCCTGCTGCAGCTGTCTCACAGCTGTATTGAGCTCTGTGTATCGTACTGTGACAGACCCCAATATGAGGCTCCTTTGACCACTCAAATATGAACCACGACCATATGAAACTTCTTCAAATCATCTGTGTTAAAACCATTCATCACATTATGTCCTGGAATAAAGAACCAATCTTTGCCTTGATCAACCTTCAGCTGGATTTTGATATTGATTTTTCTGTTTTTTGGAGAAAAAGCCTTGGACAAATGCAACAAGTGAAGCTGTATTCTCAAATTTTGATTACATCATATCTTTTAGATCTACTAAATAAATAAATAAAAATACTTTATTAAACTTTTCTAATGTTCAAACTGCCCTAATTTATATTACAAAATCAATTATAAACTACTTTGAAAAAAAATTCTGTGTTGTTTAAAATATCAATTAAACAAACAAGTCAAAGATAGTTAGTGTAATTTAATAATTTTTGAAATATAAAATAAACTAACATAACAATACAAATAATAATAAACAATAAATAGATAAATATTCTATTTAAATAAATAAAAATAAAAAATAAAATTATTTTAAATCCAAAATTATATAAATTTAAATTATTTATAAATCAACTGTTAAATTAGTTAAAAATACAATGAGTTCTATAAAAAAATAACTAAAATAACTAAATAAATTAATTATAAATCAGCTTAATTACTTAATTTAAAAACCTTCATTAATAAATTGATAAATTAATTAATGGATGAATGAGTTTCAAAAGTTATTAAAAAAAATTAAAAATCTAAAATAAAATGTAAATCAGTTGTATATACAGTACAGACCAAAAGTTTGGAAACATTACTATTTTTAATGTTTTTGAAAGAAGTTTCTTCTCCTCATCAAGCCTGCATTTGATTTAAAAATACAGAAAAATAATTTAATATTGTGAAATATAATTACAATTTAAAATAATTGTTTTTAAATTTATTATACTTTAAATGATCATTTATTTCTGTGATGCAAAGCTGAATTTATTATCACATGATCCTTTAGAAATCATTCTAATATGATGATTCATTATCAAAGTTGGAAACAGTTCTGCTGCTTAATATTTTTTCAGAACATGTGATACTTTTTTAGGATACTTTGATGAATAAAAAGTAAAAAAAAAGAAGCTATGTTTTTAAAATATAAATATTTTGTAATAACAATTTCTTTCTTCTTTTTAAATAAAATCAATACTTTTATTCAGCAAGGATGTGTTAAACTGATAATAAGAAATAGTAAAGAAAATATATTATTAGAATATATATTTTTAGAATTTTTTATTTTATATGAATAAATGCAGTTCTTTTGAACCTGTTATTGATCAAATATATTAGACAGCAGAACTGTTTCCAACACTCATAATAAATCAGAATATCAGAATGATTTCTAAATGATCATGTGATCGACTGATGTTACATGTGACACTGAAGGCTGGAGGAATGATGCTGAAAATTCAGCTTTGCATCACAGGAATAAATTATTTTTTTAAAGTATATTCAAATAGAAAACTATTATTTTAAGTTGTAATAATATTTCACAATTTGCTGTTTTTTTTCTGTATTTTTGATCAAATAAATGCAGCCTTGATGAGCAAAAGAAACTTCTTTCAGAAACATTAAAAATAGTAATGTTTCCAAACTTTTGATCTGTACTGTATATTTAAATGTTTGTACTTGTTTGTATGATGTTCTGGGCTTCAGGAAGTCACATTAGGGCTGAATCAGAGCAGCTCTGTTATTTCGTTAGATCGTTTTGGTCTGAACTCTAAGGCGGATATTAAAGCGTTGAGATGTGGCTGCTAAAAGTGTGTAAAAGAAAAACAAAGCGCTTTATTAAAGCCATGCGCGCAGCTGCTTCCTCACACTTTGATGTATGGACGCGGTGCAAGCTGACGTGCCTTCTGTGCAAAGTGCTAGAAAACGTTTAACGATGCATGAAATAAAAAAAGCTGAGAGGAATTTTTTCTCGACCTGAACCTGATAAGACATATCACATTACAGGAAGGAAAACTATTACGTCTCCATGGCAACAGGCAGGCACATTGCCCCTGGGCTCGGTGACAAGAGAGCGGGCGAGAAAGAGATAGTGTTGTTTTTATCACAGCGAGGTTCCTGATTTTCGAGGACAGAACGAACGGAGCGCGTGCAATCCATCCTTCCTGACATGTTATCGTCTGCTTCATTCAGTAAATTCTCCTGACCGGGTCAACTATTTGGGTCCTGCTTCAGTATGTGGACTTGAGCAATGCTGAGTAGCTAATCTTCCTTCCAACAGAAGAAAAAGGAAAAGAAAGAGATGATTCATATGGGTTTCTATATGTGCACAATCAGTAGTTTCTGCCAAAACAAAACAGTTATTTTCACTATAAAATTTCTAGATTGTTTTAACAATACACTTGATGAGATTTAACAAGTCAAATACAACGAAGTGCAAGTCTAATTGAATGTTTTTAAAAATTAGAGAATAAAATAAACAATAATAAAATAATAGATGTCTAATAAATAAATACAACAAATAGCATTTTACACATTATAATTATTATTTAAAAAAATAATTGTATTATTAGTAATTAATAAGGAAGGATAACAATAGATGTCTAATAAAAAACATTAAAAATAACTGTGTTATTATTAATTATGACAAATAATAATATGTCTAATAAATAAATAAAAAAATTAACATTTTATACATTATAATTATTCTATCAAATAAATAAAATAATAAATAAAAATAAAACATAATAAATGTCTAATAAATAAAACAATTAACAGTTTATACATAATTATTATTAAAAATACTTTCGTTATTATTATTATTAAAATATATAACAAATAAATAACCAATTAAATAAATAAATACAATAAATAATGGATGCATAAATAAATAAATAAATACAATAATGGATGTCTAAAATAAACAATAAAAAAAACAGTTTTAGAGATAAATACATTTAATAATAAGACTGAATATATAATATGAATATATATATAATACATATATATGATGAGTAATTATTTATATTAAATTATGTTAATAATATTAATTATTTGTTTAAATAAAAACTGATTTAGAAATTCATAAATTATTTAGATTAAAAAAACATTATTTATTTATATAAAACAGCTTCATAAATACATACATATATAAATTATTTACAAATGCTTTAAATAAATAAAACAATTAAAGTTATATATTAAAGTATTATAAACCAGTTTATAAATACATATTTATAACATTTTGCATTCATGTAAATGAAAAACAGATGTTTAAATAAATCAATAAATAATAATAATAATGCTGGAAACCATCTGTTTTTATTTGGCGTCCCTAATTTCTTCTGCAAACTCCAGCAACAGTGTTTACAAGATGCTCAGGTGTGCCAGTGATCAATAAGCCACTCTGGCACAGTGGAGCTGGCAGAGACGCATCATCCCATCCTCTAGAGAGCGTCTCTGCCCTTTAGAGCCGCCTGATTGTTTACATCAGTATCAGAATCAATGTAGTTATGTTTACACAATAGCATTTGGCACTCAAAGTTGAGTTGGCGAATTGAGCGGATTCACTGCCAAGCCACGATTCCCGCTGTTGTGCTCATATTAATAGTCTGATCGGTACAGCTGGACAGAATATTAGCAGAGAAAACCAAATCTGCTGCAGTCGGAAACAAAAAACATAATTATTTCAGCTTTGTTGGCATGCTACCATACTATGCAGACTACTTCTGCTGTATACTCTGAATGCTGCAAATATTCAGCAAACATACATAATATTTCGGCAAAGTATGCAGAATGCAATCAAAGCGCACTGATGACACAATATAATATATAACACAATGCAACGCAGCGCTTCAAGTGTGGCAAAAGTGCATCTTCTTAATGAAAGTGGCAGTAAAAACATAAGGAAAGAGAAAAATCAGAACAAATAAACAAATTAAATATCAAAAGGAAACGTTTTTAACACTTTATTTGAAGCCTTTATGTACAATGCATTATTAAGGTATTCATAACATATTGTAATGCATTACACATTTTTTTCCAGAAATAATTTTAACCCAAATTGTGATTCTTAAAATCTAAAATTGGCATGTGTTTTAATGCATTACAGTTCCTAAAGGTTTAACAATAAATAGATAAGTATCACAGTGTATTATATAATTGCTTTCGGCTTTGAAAATTATATTTGTTAAAATAAAATTGTTAACAAAATAAGATTTTATTTTTTTATTTTTGATAAAAGAAACATCTTTATTATTTAATGGGACTGCCAGAAATGAAACACTTTTAAATAAAAGAGCAAAAAAAAAAGAAAATGCACAATGCGGTCATAATGCATGCGTTATTGCAATTGCATGTTATAATTGCATTCTAATATTGAAAAAGTTTTAGGTCAGTAATATTTTTTTATGTTTTTGTAAGAAGTCTCACCAAGGCTGCATTTCTTTGACCAAAAATACATTAAAAACAGTAATATTGTGAAATATTATTACAATTTAAAATACCTATTTTCTATTTATATGTATTATAAAATTTAATTTAATCCTGTGATCCAAAGATTAATTTTCAGCATCATTCCTCCAGTCTTCAGTGTCACATGATCCTTCAGAAATCATTCTAATGTGATGATTTGCATGAAATGATTTGCATGAAACTAACTATTTCACAAACTGTTTTTAAAGGTAAATGCCTGCTATTTTTTCAGCATTACAGTGGTAGTAGTGCTAAAATGACATACAACCCCTTTAAAGGGATACCTGACCCAAAAATTAAAACTAGATGTTTATCTGCTTACCCCTAGGGCATCCAAGATGTATGTGACTTTGTTTCTTCAGTAGAACACACATTATGATTTTTAGCTCCAGTAGTTGCAGTCTCTCAGTTGTATAGTGCATGGTAGAATCTATGAGAATAAACATGCACAGATCCATAGTTTTTTTTTTTTTTTTACCTCTGATTCACGCAATGTCTGAACTTTTGGCACTCTTGTGAATGCGCTTCACAGCAGCAAGATAGGTGCCGGTAATGCACTTATAAGTCTGCAACCCGCAATAATGCAAGAAGAAGAAGAAGAATGCCTCACGCTCTTGCTTCTGTGAAGTGCATTCACAAAAGTTCTAACAGTTCGGACATTGCGTGAATCAGTGGTAAAAAAAAAACAAAAAACAATATAAATACTGTTCAGTTTCTTTCACAGACCGATCGTTTTGTGTCTTTACACATCAATGTATCGTCACAAGCAGCAGGGTTTTATATGGATTTGTCTGTGCATGTTTTGTTTTTTTTGTACTCTCATAGATTCTGTTACTATTTGCCATGCATTGTACGACTGAGAGACTGCAACAACTGAAGCTAAAAATCATAATGTGTGTTCTACTGATGAAACGAAGTCACATGCATCTTGGATGCCCTGGGAGTAAGCAGATACACATTAAATTTTCATTTTTGGGTGAACTATCCCTTTAAATATGTGATTTTGTAACAAAGTGCACAGCTTATTGCACAGTATATAGTAATCAATAAGCTAGCATTTGATTTCAAACACACTCTGCTTGTCTCAAATCTCAATTCTGTGCACATCCTGGAGGCTTTTGTGTCTTTTGTGCTGTAAGAACACACAACATGCGGTCATTTCATGAGTGACCGACATACTGATCTCTTGGAGTGCACTGCAGTAATACACATAATGGCTTCTTTCTCTCAGCATGTGTTCATGTGTGTGTGTGTGTGTGTGTGTGTGTGTGTGTGTGTGTGTGTGTGTGTGTGTCACATCTGCAGATGGATGCCTGGAGGAAAGACAGCAGAGGAGCCGGCGTGACGACCCTCCAGATAAACACACATCATCTCTCAGCGTCCTTCTCAAGCCGGCAGGTTCCTCACTGACGCTATGCAAATGAACCGCCGCTTTTAATGTGCGCTATGCAAATCAGTGGGTTCTGTTGAACCAATGGAGAAGCAATTAGTCTGGTTTATGCTAGAGCTGTGAGGGGTGAAAATATTGGACGGCAAAATAAAAAAAATAAAAAATGCGTCCGTCAAGGGAACAGCAGCTGGAGATGTAAATGTGCACGGCAGCTGTGTAAGCGAACGTACGGGAAATGAAACGTAGCGAGTGTGATGTGATCGCTGGAACGTGGATAGCTATGAACAAATCATCATCTTTCATGATAAATATGTATTCATAGCAGTGAGAGCCATGATAAATGTATTTACCATGAAATTAACATGCCATGTTTTAACAATTAAAGATTTAACAATTCAAATAATGCTACTGTATTATAATTTTACAAAATGTGTAAACTGCTGTTTTAAATTTAATTTAATTTAATTTAAAACTAACCCATGTCGCCCAGGAAGTGAGAAAACATTTTTTTGGGCTGTACAGACTGGTATTATTTTAGTGTCACTGATAAGCTATAGCTTTGTATTATGGTTCAAATTAGATTTTTTTAATTAAATACTTTTTTTTTTTAAATGTCTTTATAGATTTTATGAAGTTTAGTTGTAGTTATTTTAGTACTTCAACTTAAACTGAATGAAAATGAGAAATGTTGTCTTGGCTCAACTGTGTTAGAAGAAGTATATCAATATATATATAAATATAAATCAGTAAGATTAATATTTTTTACTTATATTTCATTGCTGTGATCGAAGCTGTATTTCCAGCATCATTCCTCCAGTCTTCAGTGTCACATGATCTTCAGGAATCATTCTAATATGATGATTTACTGCTCAAGAAACATTTCTGATTATTAACAATGTTTAAACATTTTTTTCAGGGTTCTTTTAATAGAAAGCTCAAAAGAACATTGTTTAGACAGACAGACAGACATGATAGTCATGATGCTCATCAGACAGACGACAGGTGAGGAGCTCTGGAAGGTGTTTGTGCGGCAGGTACACCTGGTGCCACACTGAGGAGATTACATCTGTCAGGCAGAGAAAGCTGGCACAACTTTGCCCCTTCTCCACTGCCAGCCCCGTCCACCCACGTAAAGAGACGCTCAAATCCCTGCAAGCTGTTTCCACGGGCAGCCAGCGCACGTTTCATCATTTCATGCAGTGAAAGCACACAACCCTTCCAGAGAGCCTCTGAGTGGAAACTGCATGCGCCATGCGCCCCATCAATAATGCAGCGTCTTGGTTATTTGTTTACGCTCATGGCTGGTGCCACTTCATTGTTTTTTCATGAACACTGTTAACTGCATATTTATGGTGAGTAACTGAGCGCAAACATCCACGCATGCGAACGCCGAGTCTTCTGGAGCTGGCTGATGATACAGCTGCATATGTTTCAGTCTTTTGATTTTATTTATAAACATTTTCATGTATCACTACGTATGCTTTGAAATAACTTAGTTGTTTAGAATTTGTTGCCAATTACAAAACCAAATTTTAAAATGTTAAATGCAAAATTTTAAATGTTTAGAAAGTCAATTATAGAAATCTAGTCAATCGACATGTATTTCACATTATTTTCCAGTAACTGAACTCATGGAGGAATCATACTGAGTCAGTTTCAACAATCAGTCCCTCCAGAAAAACGTGATTATGCGATCGCTTGATTTAATGCATAATCAGCCAAAGGCCGCATATTTATGCGGGGTCGCATTTTTTCAAATACGCCGCTCTTTTGCCGCATAAATTGCCGATTTCAGAAAGCAAAATAAGGGGGGCTAGCATGATTTCATAATCCCTGTATTTTCGTTGCAAAAAACTCACATATATATTATCAGAAAGTTTACAAATTTTGCGTTTCCTGCAATGGGAACCTTATCGAGTGACGTAATTACGTGACGTGAACATCATCTGCAAACCAAACTTGAAGCGCGCAAATCATTCTTATTTGCCAACAAAAATAAGCGCAAAAGAACGCGCGAAGCAGTTTCCCGATTTGTTACATGACAGTGGAGCCAAATTATATTGCGAGAACTTGCGAAAACTGCGGTTTGATGAAATAGAGAAAAAAAGGTGATTCCCCCAACACCCCCTTCTCATTAGGCTACTAACACTGTTGTAGTTTCATTCAGAAGTTGATGCAACTTTACAGTTGTAAGATTGCACTTTTTTGTTACAGAACAGTACCAAAAACTTACAGTTGTAATTATATTAGTAGTATGTAAAATAATTTACGTTGCAGTAAGAGATTGCAACTTAAATATTCTGTGATTTAGTATGCTTGCTTATCATAGGAAGTAATTACTCTTTACTTTAAGGTTGTAGCCTAGTGAGAAAAAAGGTGTTGGGGGAATCACCTTTTTTTCTCTTTTTCATCAATCCGCAGTTTTTGCAAGTTCACGCAATTTCATTGCATAAAATTGCAAACATATCCCGCATATTCCATTGCATTTTTTAAGAAAACGTGCCGCAAAATTAAGGATTTTTGCCCGCAACAATCACAAAAAAAATCTGCGTTTTTCTGGAGGGACTGAACAATTCAACATTTAGCTAAGTATATTTCCATTGAAACATCAACAAACTCCTTCATCAGCTCATCCAGTACAATCACAGAAACTAAACCAGGATCAAGACAACACAACCATCAGCTCAATAACATACGACCAGCAACATTTACATCATCAACACACATTCAGTATTCAGCAGCTAGACCCGCCCCCTCACAAGTTGACCAATCAGAACAGAGCTCAAACACAGCAGTGATCTTAAAGGGAAAGTAGCAGAATTAGAGAGTCAGAAGATGGCAAATGTTCATCAAAAACTAAATTATGACTTTCTCAAGGAGCCCTGACTAGTCATAAGGCTCCAGCTACTGTACCTTCTGAGGCAGCATCCAAACTAAACTTCATAAGCACCTGATATTGAACATGCATCAAACAAAGCACTCTAAACTGCAAATAATTTCAAAGTTTGTCATCAGCAATTGTTAAATACATGAAATTCTAGTAAAAAAAAAAAAAAAAAATCATAGTTCATAAAAATATTGAGTAAATCATTTTGTATTATACCATATTTTATTTTAACTTTACAATAGTCCCATTAGTTCATGGCGGTTAATCCATTAACTAACATTAACAAAGAGCAATATATTTGTTACAGCATTAATTCATCTTTTTTAACAATAAATGTACAACTATTCATTGTTAGTTCATGTTCGTTAAATCCTTAACAATATAAATAGATACAACTTCTGATTTAATAATGTATTAGCAAATAACAAGATTAATACTTTCACCTTCACAATGCATTCTGGGACATGCACTGCCTTAATATTTGCTCAAATTTAGATATGCAATCCTTCGGCACAGATGTTACATTGAGAGCACAACCACAATGCCTTACAATTCTGCTCACTTAGTTTTTAAGTGGAGTTCGGGGGAAAGAATACTGCTCCTGAAGTGAATATGACACTTTTAATGCAGTGCACATGTATTTGTTCTCATGCTTTGGGAAGCGTATGCTGGGGCTCCGGGCTTCATTTATCTGGCTGTGTCATGGGTCAGCCTGGTTGAGCCTCCATTTACTGCAAACGGGCCGCGACTGACCTGCGTCATTACTCTCGATTTCACACTAGCACAGATCTCATGCATCGTGATTGACTGCATATTGGCAACAAGGTTGTTTAACAGCGAGACAGTGATAGAGTGAGAGCCCCGTGACAGGTGTGTGTGTGTGTGCTTCAGGTCATATATTATATAAGTGATGCAGTTATAAAATGATATGCATTTCTTTCAATGCAATATCTTGCACCATAACACCTCTTATGATCAGCGGGACCCCTGTGTAGAGGGTGAGCAGCTTCAAGTACCTAGGTGTAAATATCTCAGAGGACCTGACTTGGACTACTCACATTCAAACACAGGTTAATAAAGCCAGGCAAAGACTGTACCATCTGCGACAGCTGAGGAAATTCAGGGTCTCACCAGCAATCCTGAAAACTTTCTATTCTGGGGCTATAGAAAGTGTATTGACTCATTGTGGTAGGGGAACAGCTCCAGTCAAGACTGCAAAGCCCTGCAGAGAGTTGTGCGCTTAGCTGAGCGCATTTCAGGGTCTGCTCTCCCCCTCTCTGCAGGACATCTACCTCAAACGCTGCAGAAGCAGAGATGCTAAAATCATCAAGGACTCCATCCACCCCAGTAACCATCTTTTCACTTTGCTGCCATCTGGTAAGTGCTTCCGTAGCCTAAACTAAAAACCAGCCTCTTAACATCCTCATGCCTCCACTTAATGTTCACTTTATCAGTAAGATCTTCATCATTCAATACCTCTCATAGATACACTGACAGTAAACACCCTGTTTGCACATTTGCCTCTTGTGCATTCCTATGTATCTTAATATTTAAGACTACAGTAAAATGCTTATATTTACATTGTACATCCCTGTATATCTTAATATTTAAGACTACAGTTTACTTTCATGCACATTATTTTGCGTTCTATATTTAATCCTTCAATATACATCTTCTTATATTTTTCTTGTTTATTTTTATTTCATTCTTACATAGCTTTATTTATGTATATTTTCATTTGTGTTGTTTTCTTTAATAATTGCACTGTCCATGAAGCGGACCTGACTCACATTTCACTGCTGGTTATATATGCTATTTATCATTTTGTATGTGACGAATAAAAATCTTGAATCTTGAATATGCAGTATTTAACTAAATGCAACATTAAAGAAGATGATTTTATAATTCTTATGCATTACTTTTTTGTTATATATTTTATATACATATGGTTAATTATATATTGCTTTGTATTACAAACAAATATATATATATATATATATATATATATATATATATATATATATATATATATATATATATGCTGAAAATAGATGCTGAAACTGTGGGTAGAAACAGACAGAGTTGAAACTGAAAAACACCCAGTCACTGAGGGTGCATCTAACAATATCAAGTAATAAGACATAAAATAAAACAACAACAAAAGGAATAGCGATGCTTGACGTCTAACTAATAAACCCTGAATAGTTCATTCAAGTCCTGCTCGACATTATTTCTGTATCTTTAGTTTCACATGAAAATACACCACAATATGCGAGTTAATTGCATTGCAAATTGCATTTCATGTTATCATTAATGATTTCAAATATACTTCAGAAGCTCAGAAGCAATCATCAAACTGCACAATTATACGCAGACGCAAGCTTTGTTCTGCATGTTGTCACTGTAAATACTGGGCATTATCACACGTGTCTTTATACACACTGAAATACTAATGACTACAGAGCCGTTTTGATTTTTCAGCCTTTTAAAAATCCATCTGGCGACTCAATTAGTGTGATTAAGTCCTAATCTGCGCAGAGGGAGACGTGTAGATGATGGGAACGGGACGTGATCACCGCCTGCCGCCTCTCAAACCAACAAAACCCAATGGCAAAGCACTTCCTGTTCTTCAAGCCACAGCTCAGATTTGAACACTTCACATTCCCCGTGTTTCTCGCCCGCCCCCTACACACACTTCTTGCTTCAGAGTGGCGCCAAGAAATACTCCATTTCCACAGAATGGCCTTTCTCTCGGTTGGCTTGTTTCAGCGGGGAATCTGTGTTTTATGGTTGCCATCCCACTGCCGGCGTCTGATTGGAAATTTAATAGGCAGGCCCTCGAGATGCTCTCTCCTCTCATCATACACACGAGCCTGAGTCTATAAAGCCAGCGGGGCTCTATGTCTCTGTGAATTAACGCTTCTCCATAAAGGTTGCACATTTGGAGGACGTTAGAAGAGGAACGATCATCGTTTGAATCAATGATCTCATTAACGGGTCACATTAAGAGCAACACCTAGTGAGCTGTCGCCACAAGCAACATTTTTTAGTTTCTTTTTTTAAATTCAGGTCTTTATTCACTCACCCCCATCTATTTCCAAACCAAAATGTGTTTTTCTTTCTTTTTTCACAAAAAGTTCTGAAAAGTGTAGATGTTGATTATAAATATACTTTTCAATAGTGTAAAAACAATTATGTAAGTTAAAAATTATACAGTTAAAAAAATACAAATAATTTAAAAAAAAAAGAATTATCATAAATTACAAAAAAAGAACAGAAAATTCTAAAGGGATCTAAAGCTTATTGGGGGTTTATATTATATACAGTATATTGATACAAATAATATACAAATTTACAAAAATTATATAAATTAAAATTAACATTAACATTTATATTATATATTTGGTATAAAAATGAAAAATAAACAAATTAAAAATAAAGTAAATAAAAAAATAAAGTAAATGTAAAAACTATTATATACATTTAAAATTCAATAATTTACTTACAAAAAAAACACTGAGGAGGCAAATCCAGAATTTTTTGATAAGCATAGTGAGAAAAAAAAACTAAAGATGCTGATTATAAAAACTATTTTCCACTGTGAGACATCTTATACATAAATAAATAAACAATTATATAAATGAAAAAATTCTATAAATTATATACATTCAAATGATATAAATTAAATAAATTAAAAATACTAATTATATAAATTAAAAACAAAAACGCCAAAAACTCATAAGGCAACTACAGAAAACGTATTATTAAATAATAAAAAGGTCAAATAATTAATAATAAAAAAATACTGTCATTCGCAGTTGTGTGTATCACACATACAGTACTTAGCTTACTAGAGTATCATTACCACTGGTTCACTACAGGAATCAATTGTGAATTGAGTCTTCTGTGTGCTTTGAGTGATAAATGCAATTCGAGTTGATGTCTATGAAGTGTGCTTCAAATCAACTGCATTCTAGCTAGAAAGCTGTGCTTGAAGCTTGCAGCCTATGTAGGCATTAAGAAGTGATGAGGTCACTAGTTTTTGGAAGAGAGCCTACAGATAGTGTGCTACACAATTATAATGATGACAGGTTTCATTGAGAGCAGCACTGCCCCTCTCCCCTCACGCTTTACAATATTGGTTTAAATTATTAACCAGTCTTTTATGAGTGTCGAGGAACCCCATCCCAGGACGACTGTGTTTTATGATGTGTGTGTGTGTCTGTGTGTGTGTGTGTGCAAGAGCATCTGACTGTTTAAATCATGCAGTAGCGTGTGTGTGTGTGTGTGATCATGTGCACGTCTATATTAATCTGATGAATGCAGTAGATTACGCTGGTGGAGTTCACACTAACAGCATGGCTGAGCTCTTTATTGCAATCTGAGATTGGAAACGGATTAATTCAATTCGTAGCTACAGCGCTGTAGGGATTTCCTCCTGATGAGCAATATCAAAACACAATACATTTAAATGAAGAACCTATTATAAGTGTTTGCAAAGTCAAGCATCACTATTAATATAACAATCCAGAAGTATCCCAAGTATCAAAGCTCCAGATGTGAAAGAGTCCTCATATCATGTCGTTTTTGAGGAGAGTGTGCTGTAACTTTACAAAGTAAAGCACTAACAATCACACAGAACTCCCCTAACAACTGTAAACCAAAGCTCAGAACACCTTAGCAACTGCCTAAAAATATGTGCAACAACAAATCTATTAATTGTTCAGATAGAATGATAAATAAAATTAAAGACAGAATGTTAGACTGAATTGCAGACTGTCAGAATGTTAGAATGTTAGCTATAGCAATATAATGTTAAAAAGACTGATAGATAGAATGTTACAACATTAAAATGATACAATGATAGAATACAACCACAGAATTTAAGAATGTTATTGAATGCAAGAAACAATGTTTGAAACTTGAATAGAACGACAGAACGTCAGAAGGATTGCTAGAATTCCAGACAGAATGTTGGAACAATAGATAGAGTGACAGAACAAGATAATGATGGACAGATGGATTTCCCACGAGTGCACCACTTTGATAGGACACTGTAGCTAAGAATCCATAAACGTCTTTATGAAGTCGTCTTTCCATCACTTCCTCTAAAGCTGAAGTGTGATGTCATGAGAAGACAATGAAAAGCACTGATAAGCCATTAGTTGTGACTGAAGCATGTTCGGTTCATTTCTTGAGTGTTTATATGCAGGCTTGGAGGCAGCACACAGAGCTATATCCAGCCCCAGCGAGCCCATATTTGCTGAGTTATCGCCACCTATGTGACAGCCGCCCTGTAGAGACGCGTGATGAAGTGCCACGTTATGGCTAACTCCAGCGACAAATCACACCTCTCGCGTGACAGCGTGTTAGGAGACTCTGCACACGCAAATATCAAACGCCCACACGTGAGAGGCACAAGTTTATGCACACAATATGGACAGAATGCTGCATGACAACATACAGTATAAAACATGATGTGCTTACAAACAAAAATGTACTTGCTTGCATGCACGCATAATCAATGCAGATGTTCTGAATACTGAGCAGTTTACACACACTATATGCTGATGTGCTGACTACTTAAAAATAGTATGCAGTGCTAATTGCTGCAAATGGAAGTATGATACACAGTTGTCACATGCAGGTTTAGTAGAGAGCTGTGTCTAATTATCACCTTGGTAAATTCACATTTTTAATCTAATTTTGTGTAAAAATTATTCAAGTTTAATTCAGAAAGCAGCATCTAGTAATTGCCTCAATAATTAGTCATTTTATCCAATATTCCATAAAATGCCAATTCAAATCACTAAATGACAAAGATGATATTTGTCACTCTAGAAACAGAAGGTCAGCCGAGTGCATTGCATTCTGGGATACAGTATAGAACCAGAAGACGGTGTTGGATTCAAATGTGTGTATTTAAATATTTATGTGTAATCCTTTGTGAATGGATGTAATTTATTAACATTTATATAACAAATTTGTTATACTGTATATAAACTATATGAAATAAATTAATATGGATGCATTACATTAATGAAAACTTTTCGAATTCAAATAGGAGCTGTTCTTTTACATTTTATAATCAAAGAATCTTGCAAAAAGCGCCAGTGTGAAGGCACCCCAAAAACCGTGATGCATGCGAAATGTGAGTAATTTGAACCGTTACACCCCTAGTATAGAGTCAAATAAAATATTGTCCAAACAGACTCCCTTTCAAGGATTTAATCCAAAAATCTGTGCGAGACAGAAAGAGGAAGAGGTCATTTGTGCTACACTGGTCAGGATACGGCTGCACACAGGAAGAGGGAATCACCATCTGGGGTCCCATTTGTTGCTCACCTGAGGGGGCGCCCCATAACCAGATGGACCCCAAAATCACAGAGGCATGATGGTAACCATTCTGACAGCCACTTAGCCATCAGCAGTCGCTCGCTGCTAGCCACACCGAGAGAAAGTCCTGGCCTCTATTTCTGGGTTTGATTCTCCAGACACCCAGACCCGCACAGGTGGAGTGATTAAACAGGTCAGGCTCACAGGCTTCTATATTTATCTACAACTCACCGGCTGCTAATGAAAGTGGTAGATTTTACTACAGGAAGGAGTTTTTGAGTCACCTTCAACCAACTCTGTTATGCAAAAGACCAATTCTGTCAAGCAAAATTCACATCAAACAATGTTTGCAATCCCATTTTGCTATATTGTGTTGTAATATTAGAAGAAACTGATTGTTCTGAAATCTGGGTATGAATAAAAAATATAAAATATTGTATAAGGGGTTAAATATTTTACTGAAAATCACACTATGGAATAGAAATAAAAAAAAACTGTATTAAAATAATAATAATAATATTTTTTCTTTTTTTTTTATAAATAGTTTTGGGTCATCATAATACAGGGTTAAACAACTGAAACCACCAGTACACATCAGCTGAAAAAAAAAAAAAAAAAAACATTTATAGATTGCATATGTTTGCTTAACAGGTTTGTTGTAATGTAGAGGCAGGCAAGTCAAATATGGTAAAACACACCTGCAACCAATTGTGAGTATTGCATCATTTATTGCTCATTAAAAAGCATCTTCGTTGACAATTCAACACAGCTTGCATGTCAATGCATTGCATTTCCTTGCATTATGGTTGTAAATCATATACAGTATACTTTAAATCTCAGACCAGGAAGTGAATTAAGAAAGTTAACGGAGTAAGTGTGATGCTGTGTTGACTTTAATCATGACTGATCTGAGCATGTGGTTATAATATGCAACCACACACAATTAAACCTAGACCTCAAAAAAACAACAACGTCCCAAAGTCATAGAAACTACTGAGAGAAACATAATGGTGCATCCGAGCCAACATTAGCCTCCGGCACACCGTACGATCATAAAGAGACTTTACTAACTCCGTCAGCGCAGTCCATCATGGCACGTCTAATGTATGTTCACATCAGAGAGCCACATTTATTTCCCATCACAGACCGGAGTCTGCTAAAGGAGGGGGAGTGTGCAGTAGAGCCGCAGTGGCTATGGAAGCGTGACACCGCGGCCGTTTTAACGCGCCCTCGACACCGCCAAAAAACACACTGAAATACACTGATTTTGTGAGCCACTGACATGAGCTGTCAGCCGAGACAAGAGCCCAGAAATGAATCAATGGAGTCCACGTCTAAGTGGGAGGAAGGGGAGCAACACCAAACACAGAAAAGAAAAGGAGACAAAGTGCGTTAATTAATTTTCCACAAGGGTGTACGCGGAGCCATCTCAACAAGACAAATGATCTCATTTGCTGCGAGGAGCTGGAGACGTGGGCAAACAAACCCTGCTGCTGAGGCTCCGTCTTAAGATATATCAAATGTTTTGGAGGGAAGGAATGGGAATTTACACAAGTGTGTGTGCACAAGGCGTGACGTTTGATTAAAGACACTCCCTATTCTTATGCTTTCTGATTAGGGTTTGGAATCAATAACTGTTTCTCAAACAGAATCGGTTCCAGTTTTTAAGAAAGACTGGAATGCTTGGCTATCATAAGGAGTTTAACAGATTTTTTGATTAACGATTCTGGTCCCATTAATGATTTAATCAGCACTTTTAAGTAATAAATATGTGCATATAAGAAATGTAATTTAATTTCTAAATGGTGGGATAATTGCAATAAAGATTTATCTTGCAAAAGGTTTGTTTACCCACACTTTTCGCAGTCTTTTAAAAGGCAGCATAAATTCATTTCAATAACTGAGCATACTACATAAGAATTATGTTTATAAAATACTACTGACAAAACACATGATGTGCGTCTTTAAATACAGTGTTGTTGTCGTCATGTAAACAACCAGTCAGAAATTACAGTATAATGATGTAAGTCTTACTATTAATTTGAACCAGTTTGTAAGAGCCGTTAATTTGGTAGTCAGACTACAACGGTTGAGCTACATGTTTTTTATTTACTAAAAAGAGTCAGCTCATTAGGGGTCATTGAATTGGGAATTATTCTACACTGGCTGCATTGTATGCATCTGATTAACCAAAAATAAATGGTTCATAGGAGTCAGACATTTAGGAATCATGTTACGCAGGTTGTGTTTTTTGATTCAATACAAAGAGTTGGTACAATCATTCATTCAGGAATGCATGCAGTCAGACTTTGCACTTTGTGTTGATTCACTAAAGAGAGTCACCTCACAAAAGAACCATTCATACTGGAATTATTATACACTGGTTGCAATGTATACTTCTGATTCACTAAAAAGAATCAGTTCAGAGGAGTCATTAGTTCGAGAGTTTGACTGTACTGTTTATACTGTATGTGTCGGCTCAAATATTCAGAAAAGCACTGTATTGATTCACAAAAAGAACCAGTTCATTGGAGTTATTTGTTCAGATGTTGGACTAGACCGGTTGGACTGTATGTTTCACTAAAAGTAAATATTTCTCATTTCATTTGCTTTATTGGTTGCACACAACAACAAACATACAAAGCATCACAACGGTTTAACTCATGAACGAATGACTCTTAAGAGCATCAAAAAGTTTAAGAAAGACTTTTGAACTCTATGAACAGTTACATTTTTTTTCAGCGTATTAAAATAGAATAGGATACAGTATTTTAATATACAAAACAATTAAAAGTACATCATGAAACTTAAATTAGTGCAATTACTGACTGGTTATGCATCTGGTGCATAGTTAAAGACACATATTCAGAACAGGTTGTGGTTGTAATAAGTCATGCTTTAATTAAAAACTAAGAAATATGCTACATTTCTTTAAAAGTAATTAAGTTGAACCAGAATGATTTAAAAGCCTTACTAGTGCATAATTCTGGTATCTACATCGCAGAACATCCAATGAAAATTATTTTTAGTAGTCTGGACCCAAAGAAAAGGGATCCAAATCAGCATGTTAATTCACTTTCCCACCTCTGTCCAATACATGAAGATTTATGGGCTAAGAGGCGTGATATTTAGTACCACATGAACCCGCCTGGGCTCTTCAGGGGTTCTGATGTTTCACTGATACTAGCTCTATCCATCCCACAATCGAAAGCAAACACAAATCAAGCTCATCCTGGCAGTAACAAAATGGTAATGCAGTCATTAGGTCATTAAGATTAACTGCACTGTCATAGAAAGACTCTACACAACCATTAAATATATTTTTATGCATCTGCCACGCTCTTCATTTGCATACGGTGAGTAATGAGACGAAGATAAACAAATAATGTGCCACTCTTGAATTTATCAAAGAGGTGCGTGCTCCTGGTAGACTGTGCGTATGCATTGCTTTACTAGGCACTCAAATCGCCAAATATGGTGTCATCAAACAAATATTAGAATGATTTCTGAAGGATTATGTGACACTGAAGACTGGAGTAATGATAACTCTTTGCATCACAGAAATAAATTACATTTTAAAATACATTCAAACACAAAACGGCTATTTTAAATGATAATAAAATTACAAAATTGTACAATTTATTACTGTATTCTTGATCAAATAAATTCAGCCTTGGTAAGCAGAGGAGTCTTAATGATTCTAAACTTTTAAAAGGTAGTTTAATTAGAAGAAGAGCATGACTGGAGCTGAAAACTTGCAATGAAGCTGCATCGGTCCCAACACTGAGCCCTGGAGCACACCACTCGCTTTGAAAAGACATCAAAACACCTCCCATCCAAGACACGAAGACATGAAATAAAAGATCTAGAGACATTTTTCCTTCAGCGAAGAACTACTACAGGCAATTTAAATGAACCAGGAATCACGTCTGAATGACCCACACTGCTCTTTCCCCGTATTTATCAGTCAAGTGTGCATGTTTATCACTGTCAGCCGAGATTATTTGTGCGCGAGAGCAGCAGGGCCACGCACAGTTGGTGAGCGGATGCAGGATCCCAGAGCCAGCTGCTGGGGAAGAGTGAGACTGCTTGACGGGCATCTGTTCCCAGTGCTTCCATGAGACTCGAACCGCGGCCAAGAACGCCGGTGTGTTGGAAACCGAAGACGGGTCGTAATATTGACACCTGTTCTGTGAAATATTAATGTTTGTTGTAAAGGCTACAGACTAATGCATCTGTGTGCTTGTGCATTAATAACATGTGTTGGAAATTCTCACTTAACAAACACTATTGCTGTGATTGTTTTGCGAACACAGGCGATTTCCAAAAGATCACAGAAGAGTAAAGTCAAGACAAATTAACAGAAAAAAAAGAAAAGACTAAATGCAAATTGCAAGAAAAAAAGGATATCTCATTAGACTATCTAGATGTTTGGCAGCCTCAGATGCTAGTAATGAGCAGTTTATAATGAGCAGATACTGAAACTCACTGTCTCCTCTTAGCTACAAGAAAAGGTGAGACTCTTCGCCAACAAGCTGCAATGAGCCTTCACAAACCATCAAAATCACCTCAGCACGGGGCTGTGCCGAATGTCGAAATGTGCAGAGGTAGAAATGTGTAAAGGAAAGATTCTGCTTTGTGGTTTATATCACATAAACTGACACCAAATAGAAAACGTACTCTGCTAACTGTGCCTCAGACGGCTGTCAGCATCATTGATTATAATGGGAGGGATTTAATTCTTGTGCAACATCTAATTCTTGTCCAGTGACTATGGGCCCCATTTTAGTGATATAAACGCAAAGTGTAAAGCGCACAGCGCAGGTGCACTCAGGGCGTGTCCAAATCCACTTTTGCTATTTTAACGACGGAAAAAACGGTTGGCGCGCCTGGGCGCATGGTCTTAACGAGTTGTCCCTATTCTCTTAATGAGTAATGGGTGTTTTTTGGGTGTAACGTGCAATAAACCAATCAGAGTCTCATCATCCATTCCCTTTAAGAGCCAATTGCGCTCATGCCATGACGGATTTGCTATTTACACGGCAGAACACGGCTGAAACTTGCAAACACACTTGCGCTGCGACTTGGGTCGCATTGCGCCGGGTGTATTATAGGGCCCATTGTCTAAATGTAGGCTGTTTATGGTAAAAATGCAATTTGGCACATAATAAAAAAAGATAAATAAATGCTGTAAAAGCATTGCTCATTTGCAATTCATGATACCAACTCTATTTAAGTTACTATTTTCTTTACTATGCCAAGTTGCAGTGCTGTAATGCAGTACCACTAACCTTTTGAAGTACATTCAATGATTGGCAATTTATTTAGCTTTTTTTTTTAAATGTTTTTAAATACACACGCACACACACACACACATATATATTTATAAACACACACACACACTCACCTGCCACTTTTTTAGGTACAACTCTCTAGATGTGGTGAAGATGATTGCTGAAGTTCAATCCGAGCATCAGAATGGGGAAGAAAGGGGATTTAAGTGACTTTGAACGTGGAATGGTTGTTGGAGTATTTCAAAAACTGCTGATCTACTCTGACTTTCATGCACAACCATCTCTAGGGTTTACAGATAATGGTCCACAAAAGAGAAAATATCCAGTGAGCAGCAGCTGTGTGGACGAAAATGCCCTGTTGATGTCAGAGGTCAGAGGAGAATGGGCAGACTGGTTAGAGATGATAGAAAGGCACCAGTAACTCAAATAACCACTTGTTACAACCAAGGTATGCAGAATACCATCTCTGAACACACAACACGTTTAACCCTGAAGCAGATGAGCTACAGCAGCAGAAGACCACACCGGGTGCCGCTCCTGTCAGCTAAGAACAGGAAACGGAGACTACAATTCACATAGGCTCACCAAAATTTGACATAGAAGATTGGAAAAACGTTGCCTGGTCTGATGAGTCTTGATTTCTGCTACGACATTCAGATGGTAGGGTCAGAATTTGGCATAGAGAATCATTAAAACATGGATCCATTCTGCCTGGTGGTGGTGGTGTAATGGTGTGGGGGGTGTTTTCTTGGCACACTTAGTACCAACTGAGCATCGTTTTAACGCCACAGCCTACCTTAGTATTGTTGCTTACCATGTCCATCCCTTTATGACTACAGTGTACCCATCTTCTGATGGCTACTTCCAACAGGATAATGCACCATGTCATGTATTAGTGGTCGACCATTTTTTCTTTTTCTTTTTTTTTTGACAGCCGATGCCGATATTTTGCAAAGCAGAGGGGTCGATAGCCGATGGAGTTTTTTATTTTTATATTTCAGAAAATGTGAAATAATTTGATAATTGGATTAAAAAATAAATGTGTAAAATAAACATACTTTAGATGACAGATAATGTTTTACAGATAAATAAATATTTAATATAAATATAATTATAAAGGAAGTAAACACTGTGACTGTAACCAACAGGGAACTCAGTATTCTGGGAAGATTGTGTGCATTGGGAATAATATTTTTTATTTTCAATTGTAGTTATGCATAATCATATCAAGGTTTGTCTCCTTCAGGTTTGCATAAAAAATAAATTAATATTAGATTAAGTAACTTTCATTTGTATCTTAAAGTATGTAATTTCTTTTTTGACTGAATTTCCAATAACGATTTCAATAAATGCACCAGTATGCACCATTCCTGTTTTTTCTAATTAGCTATGCGCTCATTCCAGCTGTATTCTTGAGTCCGGGCACAGCACAAAAACAAAGCAGTGTATCAGTAGACCAGCGATGACCTTCAGATGGTCTCCTGAGGTTTTGGATATTTACTAATATGGTTGTCATGAACACTACTGATAAAGTGGGAGGGAAGCGATTTAGTGTAACCTTGCCTTCAGGCATGTGTATCACTAATGATACCCTGATTGCCAGAGCAAGTCATAATAAAATGTTAATGCCTTAACTTACTGTGCATGAGAGTTGGTACTGGTACATTCACTCAGACAAACAACTTTAGGCCTTTTATGATTCACGCTTGACCTCCAGCACACTATCATTACAGTAATCCAATGATATTCATTATGATATATATTGTTTCATATTATTATTATTATTATTATTATTATTATAATAATAATAATAATAATAATAATAATAATAATATCTAATTAATAATATAAATCACATTTTCTTATTTAAAATGGATTGAGTTTAATATTAAATAAATAACAAGAACTATTATAATACATAATATAATAAATAAATTATCTTAGTTAAACATTTGTTTAATAGATAATTTACACATATAAACACACACACACACAAATAATTTGTGTTGTAAATTATACAGTATGTACTGAAAAAAAAATATTATTTAATTGTACATAATTTAATTGACTAAGTTATTATATTATAAATTCATAATTTACTAAATTATATATATATTTGGTATGTTTTGTATTGTTAAAAATGCTATTATTTTATTTTATAGAACTATTTATGTATTTAATTACAAAAATAATAAGAACAAATTACCCTGCTGCTTCACTCCTTTAGTTTATTGGCCAACACTAACATGGGTCATTTAAAAGAGCCTTTAAGAAACACACACAATCATATTGACAATCCAATCACCATCAGTTGATTTCAATCAGACTTTGATGTACATTACTCTCCTCCCACTGTGTCACTATAGACATATCTCCGCCCCATTCATTCTCTCAGTGGAGCTCCACCTCTACATTAAACTCAAAATGATGTGTGGGAATAGATTTAGTCCAATCCATAATACTCTGAAAATCTTATATGGCCCTCAATGTATTTGACATTGACATTTACTAATTTTGTACACTTCTCAAGGTACAGTAGTAAACACTGAACTAACGCACACACTGAAAGCTGCAACTAGTACAGGCTGAATGTGACATATGAGAGAGCTGAGCCGTATGTTCACGCAGTATAAGGACCAGCAGGATTATCAGTGTTCAGCAGCAGCCTGATTCACAGATGAGGATCTGATTGACAAATGCACTTTGATAGTGTGTGGACTGTAGCAGAAACCTGCAGGGAAGAGCCAATCAATAACACTGAGATGTTGATAACACGGTGTCATTGACTTCTGATGGTCCCAGACTGCCTGGCCACAACACTGACAACTCTCTGGTGAACACACAAACAAACATCTCACACTAACTCATATTTCACGCCAAAAGCAAGAAGACATTTAGCTTTGTATACAATGCAAATTCCTTTTTACTTTCAAGATTATTACATTTTTTTGCATTGTGATAGTAAAATCATGACAAATAAGCACATTTTGCATTACTATGATGCAAAAATAATTAATAAAATAAATGAAACTCTTTTTATACTTTTAAAAATTATACTTTTTGACATACATTTTATATGCATAAAAAATATTATATATTATATATAGTATATTATAAATATATAGAAGAATATTATTTATATATAATAGTATATTATAAATATATAGAAAGAATTTAAAAAAGTAGACATATGCACTGTGTAATATATATTTAAAATGAAAAATATATATATATATATTCATACAATATATTATTGTAGTCTAATTAAATTAATACATTATGCATATCTACAATTGTACTTTGCATATGTAAAAATATAATTGCACAATATAAGAAACGTTTTGTTTTTGATGTATAGTTAACATAAAACTATTATAGTAATAATAAATGTAAAATGCAGAATCTTTACTTTACAGTGACAATATAGCATTTTTGTAATGCAATTTTGGGGGAAATGTGCAAAAATGTCATGAAAATAATCGACAATAAAAAATATTTTTACTACATTTTTCTTCTTGTTTGGGTTTAAAATATAGATTTCTCTTTCAAGATTTACTCAAATTCCATCACCCCGTTCAAAACAATGGTCGCTTTGGTCACAAACATCACTCAAGCATTTGAAGGCTATCTTTCTGTCGAGGTATGGACGTCTGTCTGGAGCGGGCAGACAGCAGAGTGTCTGGCTCCACATGAAACCTGTCTGCTGGCCGAAACACAGCGGTCAGCGCAATCTGACCTGAAGGGTCTCCCACCTACAAACACCTCTCCTGGCGTACTGAAATCTCTCCATCTGCCGAGTGTAAGCAGGTCAAACACAAGCCAACACTGCAGCGCAGACAGACAAACAACAAACCCCGTTCCTAACGACTTCACAACAGATCACATGAGGTTTATTAGTCTTGATAAACACGTGCAAAAAAATGTAATTACACCACAGCACTGCTATGTGGTTGCTGTGTGGTTTTGGCATGTTTATAGAGTGTTTTGTGTAATTGCATATTGGCCCAAATCAAAACAACCAACAAACGTTAAATATTTCTACAGGTGATCTTTAGTCTGCAATCTTATGTCTTAAACTACTTCTAAACTCTACCATCTCATTAACGGCGTCTAATTAATGCCTGGTGAAATTACACACGCTGACTAACTAGTAATCCAACATTTGGTACCTGACGTCCTACTGGTGACAGGACTGAAATGTGAGGAGAAGCGAAGAGAACATTTCCATTCTCTCTGTGTGTGTGTGTGTGTGTGTGAGAAACACCTGACTAACCTGAAGCCGCTTGCACTGGATATTACTGTTTTCATTAGAGGATATGGATTAAATCAGATTTACATTCAGAGCCGGACGCTTTCATTTCAGCCTGCGACTCTAGTATGTGCATATTTTACTGCATAACCTGTTTACCGCTCAATACACACTTATGAAAACAAAACAGTAGATATTGTGTGGATTCGAAAATGCATTTATGAAAATGAATGTAGTCGTAGGTAACAAATTCAAAGCATGGCTTTATGAAACGAGAGAGATAAAGTCACAGCACAAACGCAGCTTCAGCTCCCGTTTCGGTGTTATTTGAGCTTAACATTAATATGAAATGCCATAATGTGATGCATTTCGGAGTGAATTTAGAGAATGATCTTGCACGGGACTTCTGCAAACACTCGGAGGAGTTGAACATTATAAGTATTTCTATGACAGACATTTGCTCACAATCAGGCAAGAACATGTATTAAGAAAGCAAATAAGGTCAGTATTCATTGAGGTTGACCACAATGCATTAAGATGTAAATATAAGTATGACATTTTTGTTTTTGACAAATGTTTTTAATTAGTTTCATTGAATACTCAACTTTTATTTTAGAGGTAAGTTCATCATTACTATTATTTTTAAATTTGTTTTCATTATATCACTAATAAAAATCACAGCAAAAGTCACAAAAACATTAAATCACAAACAATATTAATTATTAACATCTCATAGTTATTTATTTAATTTATTACTTAATGGGTCTTTAAATGTTTTCATAATTTAAAGTTAATTTAGTCTATTTGCAATTGTTTATATTATCATAGTCGATAAATTATGATGTAAATATTAGTATTGTAATTTACAGGTAAAATATAAAAATATGAATTTTGAATTATATATATATATATATATATAATAATTTATATATATATATATATATATATATATATATTTTTTTTTTTTTTTTTTTTTTTTTTTTTTTCATGCAAAATCAGCATAGAAAAATTACAAAATCACTCAAATCTAGAATGAATGATTATGTAATGTGGTTAAAATTCCTGTACTTTGTAGCACAAGTATAAAAAATTTTAAAAAAGTCTAAATATCCAAGTTTTTTTTTTTTTTCTATTTATGCATCCCTCACATAGAAATCAGTTGAAACCGCGTCTGAATGCTCTTGTTAACTGTAACTGAGCCACGTAGACAGAACCAGCACGTCTCCTCTCGCGGTGACTTTCTTCAAGGGTACCAGGCACATTTTCCAGCACACTAATATCTGAAAGTAGGTTAAGTATTATTTGGACCGAAGCCTGTGTACCGAGCAGAGACGCTGGATAAACTCAACATGCTAATCCAAACCCTGCTTAGATGTGGTTAACGAGGCCACTGGCTTTTGACTTCCCCGCACTGCTTTCAGCTGGTTTGAAGTGCTGATCGTGCTCCCCGTATCGATCCTGTAGAAGAGGACCACTATAAAGTACAGCAGTCAATGTCAAGCGCTATCTGTTATTTGAAGACGCACATTCATGGACGGATGATAACACAAAACAATGTGTAAAGTGCTTTTCTTTTGATTATTCTTGGATGACCCATTTACCAGGTGGTCCTGTGACCCGCTGACCCCCTCATTGATGAGTTTTTCTAGAAAATAGGGCTGGGACGGTCCGTCCACATCTATTGACTGCCACCGGACAAGAGGCCTGTGCATTGATCCCCATACTGCTCTCCCAGAAGCCATTGTGGGAACTGATGAGGATGAAAATTGATTGAAATCTTCAAGGAAGGAATAAAAAAGCTGCTGTAATTCACTGACTGAGATGCGAGAGATCAGCGTAGAGCTCCGACCCCAGAGGAACAACGTCAGCGTTTCTTTTTAGGTCTTCCAAACTCAAACCCAAACCGATTCAGAGAACTGAGAGCAGGAAGATATCAGGAAGCTGAATGCTTTTTCGAGGTTTTCAGCATCAGCCCACAACCAAGGGACTTATTAGTGTCAGTTCAGTTCTATAGAAACTTAACTATATATATGTATATGTTATATATATATATATATATATATGTATATATATGTATGTGTGTATAGTTATATATTATTTTTTTTTTTTTTTTTTTTTTTTTTTTTTTTTCAAATTATATCTAAAAAAAATATTATATTTCAATGTAAAGAAAATCATTTTTAAATGATACACTTAAAATAAATTATTATAAATATAAATATAATAATTTATAAAATAGATTATATATAATTTTATATTTTAAATTAGATTTAAATGAAATATTAATTGTATAAAATATTAATATTATATTATTAATATTATAATTATGTCAACATTTTATATAAATACATTATAATTATGTATATTCTATTCTTTTTCGTAATCTTATCTTTATTTATGCTTTATCATATATATATATATATATATATATATATATATATATATATATATATATATATATATATATATATATATATAATATATATTTAAATAAACAAATTTACATACATACACAAATATAAATATAATACATTTATATTTATGAAATTGCCAGACATTTTTATCCAAAGTTACTTACATTGGATTCAAAGTACACACTTTTTAACAGTTTTTACCAATCAACATGATCTACTGTAATAATAAATATCAATATTTATAAACCACAGGTCACTCTTAATAATAAAACAAATAGTTCCACATCTAAAATCTGTACTTTGTTATATCAAAAATGGCATCCTGGAAAGCAAGAGAAAGTCTCATTAATCCTAACATTTCATATTCACCCATCGATGCTATTTTAAGAACTAGCCTATTTGCATCTGCTGAAAATCCTATGAATGCACACAGGAATAACAGAAAAAATACAGATACAATGATCAAAAGCAAAATATGAATGCAATATCTTGGGAAAAGGTCGATTCAGCACAGAGCTTCTAAGCGGCTTATTGCTTTATTAAACACTGACCAGCTTTATGACTGAGACACACAATACGCTAGAAACCTGCTGGACACTTTTCCGTCGGTCTGGAAACTGCGAGTCGAACGGCACCTCGCCATCTGTCGTTAACGGCTCTGGCACGCACAGCTTCAGAGAGCAGATTGAATGCATATTCAAAGTGTGAGAGCTCCACTTCTCAGCACAAAATTAGTCTGCGCCTCTAATGAATCCTGAATCAATACAACTCCAATAAGAGCGCGCGGCCTGCTGAGGAACCAGCTGTAGAATAAAAACACACAATCCACATGCTCACACTCTACACTCTTAGAAACAGGGTTCATTGGGGTTCTAGAACCATAGGGTTATT
>NW_020526284.1:0-44748 GCF_003368295.1 Carassius auratus | reverse complement strand
TTGTATTTTTTTCATAATTTAATATTTTCATATGGTTTAATTTAATTTTTTATATTTAATTAAACTATATTTTATATAAAATGTTATATTTTTATATAAGCTTTCAAAAAACAGAGCTACAATTTGTATTAAATATTTGTATATTAATATTTTAAATGTAATACCCTTATATTTAAAACATTTATTTTGGTAGCCTCCAATTAAAATTGATATGCAACATCTTATATTTAATTTAATTATTTGATATATATATATATATATATTATATTACACACACCACACACAAACACACACATAAAAGTTTGTATTTTATATATCTTTAAAATAAGTTAAAATATTAGTATTTTAAACGTGACATGCTAGAAACGGTGTTATTAAGGTTAGCTAAAAGCTAAACTAATGTCATAAAACTAATTTAGAACATTTAGAATTTTAAAATAGTTACTTAACCTGATGCATTAAAAAAATAATAAATCAAATCTATATGCACATTAAAAAAATTTAAAAACAACTAAATTACTAAAACTTTACAATTAAAATGAAAACAGAAAATATAAAAGTGCACATGGAAAGAGAATAATTGTATTTGCTATTGCACAATTTATGTTTTCGTTATTCATAACTTCTTTTCCATGTTTATTTTTAATATCGATCCCACAATTTTAATGCATATTTGAACATCTAAGCATTAAATGTGCTGCTAATTAACATGATTTTTTCATGTTTACCTTGACTTAAGAGTTCGAGGTTTTTCGCACCTGTGGACGCTTCTCTCATATTTCCTCTTCTGGCGTTTCGACCTCCTTTAATCAATATAATTAACAAATAGACACAATCCACACACAAAGCACAAGCAGACTTTATGAAACAGCGCTCAATATAAGATCTGTAACAGTGAATTGATTCTGCTCTTCCTCTGTATGTGCTCACCTCTGTCTGATGTTCCTCCGGTTCCTCTTCGGAGAACCTACAATAAAACACATGGGACAGAACACGCAGACGCAGCTGAACATCCTCGCTTCACTGTTCAGAAACATTCAAACTAACCATGCAAGCTGTTTTCAATTCAGTGATCGGTCAAAACTGATTCGAGATCCCATGATTTCACCGTGACATAGATTGTTCTTAGAAACTTAGAAACGTTTTATTATTATATTTTCTGATCTGTATCTGTAGCATATAAAATCTAAATATTAAAGAGCTACTAGATAAGAGAATACAAATAATAAATAAAAAGTCTGGGACACAGTTTATCCAAAAATTAAAAGAGAGAAGAAATACTATTATATTACTATATTATGATCTGTTTAAAGAAAGCTTTCGTTGATTTCTTTGCAATGCGACTTATATATATATAATTTTATTTAAAATAAAAAATAATATATATATATATATATATAATATATTATATATATTATTAATACACACTACACCACACACACACACACATATATATAATTATAGATATACATTTAATCAGTTTTTACTATATAATTATACACACAATTAAATAATGATAAGATATAGTTGTATATAGTTATATAATATATTATATATGTTTAATCAAACTTAATTTTTATACACACACAATTAGATAAATAAGATTTATTTTACTTTAAAATGAAATTGATTTGAATATATATATATATATATATATATAAATAAAATTGTATTTTAATTAAAAACAAAATATATATATATATATATATATATATATAATATATATATATATATTATATAATTTATATTATATTATATAACATGTTTTTTTCTTTTTTTTTATATGATAATCTTTTCTTTCTTCATCTGGAGTAAAGTATCAGTTGAACACAGAGATGATATTTTGTGACGTTGTGATTGTTCTGCTCTCTCGTACAGGACGTTCACTGATCCTGTGTGTTCTATCTTCTACCTCCCACAAAACCTCGTCCCTGAAGCGTCTCTAGTGCTCGGAAACCGTCCCAAATAAGGCAAGGCATTCAAAGCACCCTAAAATAACCCCTCTCCCTTCCACTCAATAGTGCTCATTCCAGAAGAAACCATCTGAAAGACTTCCAGACACAGCTTAACACTTGTTTGTGGTACTGTATGTTCAGGTTTGATGATGATGACAGCATCTCTACTTCACTACACACACAAACACTAGATTATAAACTAATTACCACTAACATCTTTTCAGTTTTAACGTTAAAACATTTTTGGACGTCTCAGTTCAGGGGAGTTAAACACTGATATGTTTGCTTGAGCAGCCCGATATATCAGTTCTGACTCAACCAATCACGGTGGGTTTGGGGGGCGGAGCTACATATCATTATGCAAATCCATTTTGGCTGTACTCCCAGTGGAGAAATTACATGCAGAAAATTAAACAGTGCATCACAAAACAGCTTTCGAAACCATTTTACTTTAATTATATAATTTTCGAGAATTTAAAAATATTTATAATAAAAAAAAGGGTGGCTGAAAACATCAGTAAAAGTAATTTAAGGATAATTTTTGTTTTTTACATTTTTATTTTATTTGCTTTTTATTTTAAACATTTTATAATAAAAAGGATGTCTAATCAACAAAATTATGGCTTTGAATTATAAATAATAGACAATTTTTATAAAAATAAAATAAAAAATACTTTTTTTTCTGTAAAGGACGACATTATTATTATTATTATAAAATTAACTTTAATGTACAACAGTAATATATTTCTGTCATAATTTCTTCAAGTTAAAACACAATAACCGTTTAAGAGTGGAAACATGAATTAAAGCAAAACAAGTCAATTTTAATTTTCATGCTGACTTTAACAAATTAATATTGAGGATCATCATTAGTAATTAGCACTGATATAAATGCTTTTTATTAATCAAAAAAACATTTTCATACTTTAACTGAATCAATTTGATTATCTGAGCAATTTTAATAAATGCATTACCAAAAAGATGATTATTTAGACAAAAATCAATTTGCATCTATTTGATTTCGTTTAAATAATTAAGGTTTTTAAACTTTAGCATGATTTTTGAGTTGCATTAAAATCTGACCTGTTTTTATTTATACCTGACGGACAAATACGCATCACATTAAATTTATTAGATTATGTTAATTCTGTTTAAATCCAATTAGATGGAATTAAAATACAAAACTATTAAATATATGACTTAATCCCCCTACATATTAAATAGCTTCACTTCAATCAAGAAAATATTTTTTTAATGTGCATTTTTATATTTGATGCACATATTGATCCAATTATTTTTATTATTTTTTTTAATGCAAGTATCCCAAGATTTAAATAAAAAATGCATGGATGGAAACACAGAGATAATGTCTAAAGAGCTGTTAATTTCAACCAGCATTAACAGCTAAACATTATTGTTTATAACACAATCCTTCACTGATGAATTTATGAAGCATTTCATTCAGGAGACAAGAAGAAGCAGGCCACGTGATTCAAACAGCTGGGGGTTTATATATGTGTGAGGCAGTTAAACATGCAGAGAACGAACAAACCAAGAAGAAGTCAAACTAAAGGTTAGTTGCTCTCAGAATCAGGTTCTCAGGCGTGTGGCTTACATCAGATGGGTCTTCTCCACGTCCCAGGCTCTCCTCCACTGGCCTTCAGCGGGTTCTTGTGTCGAGCCACACGGCTCGCGGTCGATCTCCTCGCGCTCCTTCTTCCACCGCAGATACTCCAGCTGCTCTTCTTGGGATGAGACCAGGTTCAGGTCAGCGACGGCCTGTGTGACCTGCCGGATAACTTGAGCGTCAAACACAGAGCAGGATCTGCAGTCTATGTGTCACCATCTACTGTGACGTACTGCGCGGCTGAACACAAGCCACTCCACTTTAACAACAATATGATCGGTGGCATGCATCCGAGCATCTCCTTGTGTTTAATATAAGTAGATGTTCAGACAGAGAGTGTGTGGAGACGCTCTCACCGGGACCACAGACGAGTCCTCACATCGACTCCATCGATCTGCGTCGTCCTGAACAAACATACAATAATGAGACCCAGCAAAAGACTGGAACAGACTTCAAGATGAAGATGCTGACCGTTAAAACAAAAATCCTCATTAATATACCGTATTTTCCGGACTATAAGACACACTTTTTTTCATAGTTTGGCTGGTCCTGCGACTTGTAGTCAGTTGCGACTTATTTATCAAAATTAATTTGACATGAACCAAGAGAAATGAACCAAGAGAAAACATTACCGTCTCAGCCGCCAGAGGGCGCTCTATGCTGCTCAGTTCTCCTGTAGTCTACACTGAAGACATAGAGCGCCCTCTGGCGGCTGGAGACGGTAATGTTTTCTCTTGGTTCTAAATAAATGCGACTTATAGTCTAGTGCGACTTATATATGTTTTTTCCTCATCATGACGTATTTTTGGACTGATGCGACTTATACTCAGGTGCGACTTATAGTCCGAAAAATACGGTACATTTATATATATAAATATAAAAATATATATATATATTATATATACACATATACACACAGTAAATGTGCGGTTTACTATAATGCATATTTAGTAAAAGCAATATATATATACATATATAATCTAAATCATCTAAATCATCTCTTTCTCTCTCTCTCTCTCTCTCTCTCTCTCTCTCTATATATATATTATATATATATATATATATATATATATATATATATAGGGGTCCCTATAATTTTTTTTTTTTTTTCATTTTTTTTCCTCTCCTTTTTAAAAGTTTTAAATTCAATTTTAATAATCAAAAGAAATGTTTGTTTTTTTTCTCTATCCATTTTTTTTCTGAATTCTGTTTTAATGTTTAAAATGTAATTTTAATGATAAACAGAAATTTATTTCTTTTTCTCTCTGTCCGTTTTTTATATTTCCTGACTCTGTTTAAATGGTTAAAATTGAACTGTAATGCTTAAAATCACACAACTTGTAAAAAAAAAAAAAAAAAAAAAAAAAAAAAAAATTATTAAAAGTTTAACAAATGAATTTTTTTAGAGACCTATGAAATTATTTATTTTGCACTTTTTTTTTTTTTTTTAACAAATTTCCATTTTAATGTATTTTCTGTATTCCATTTTAATACTTTAATAATCAAACAGCATGTGTAATTAACTGAAACTATATAAACACTTTCATTTATTAGAGTCTTATATGATTTTTTGCTTCAGAAGGAATTCATAGTTGTGCATTGAGATTTTTCTAATAATAAAATGAAGGCATAAAACATTAACATTTCTACATGGCAGGTGGATTGGTGTAACGAGCTGTCTATTTATTTCAGTAAAAAGGCTTTTCTGTAGACTGGAAGAGACACACTGCCCTCAGGTGGATGAACAGAAGTAGTACACTCAATGTTTAACATCCTGCAAGCTTTGTTCAGGAAAGTTCAATAATGTAAACATGAATAGCAACCAACCATATCATTAAATAAATAATAATAATAATAATAATATAAAAAAAATCTAAACATCAAGTTTGTTAAATTCAAAAAATTAAAGGAAAACAAATAAATATTACATTAAAAACACACTTAAAATATTTACATCAAAATAAAAATAAATTAGTTTAAGTTGAGGAACTAAAATAAAATATAAATGTAAATTTAAAACAGAAATATAAAAGATAAAAATCATACAAAATTATATAAATAAAGCTTTATTTTTTTTATTGAAAAAATTTAAGGAATCTAAAAGATATATATATATATATATATATATATATATTTAAAACTAAAAATATTTAATATAAGTTATTTAATATATAATATAACTTATAATATAAGTTATTTAATATTTTATATATAATTTTAATTAAAATATAAATTCATAGATAGATATAATATATATAATATAGATGTATGTAAAAATAAAAATGAAAACCCTCAAATCAGTAAAACGAATAATTTTAATAAAATAAGTTGAAGTACTAAACTTTCGAAAACTAAAAGGAAAACACACGAAAAAAAAAAACCTGTCCTAACAACAATACAGCAACACGAGTGTTCTGACGAGTGTTGTTAACGTTAATTAAAACTATATAAAAAATTCTAAACTAAGTGAAAGTTACTGAAAAGAATGACCTGAATTACAACTCGCTTACTTTGAAGTTCTTAAATGACTAAAACTAATAAAAACAAATGAGAAATATAAAAGAGAAGAAAATAAAAACTAAAACTAAAATTTAAATGAAAACTGAATCCATAAAAACTAAATCTAATTAAGATTAGAGTGAATTTATAACAGCTGAGTGACTAAAACTACTTTAGCTGTTATAAATTCACAGTAAACCACGGCTTCATGGGACTTACTGCTTTAATAAAACAGTTATATACATAGTAAGGTTTAACAGAATAAAACAGAGCATATAAAGTGTAATGATATTAATAAAAACAGTATTCTTCCACCAAACAATGTAGCTCCTCAGAAACAGCTGTGGGTGTTACAAAGTGGTTGCCGAGCAACAAACAGAAGTAAACAAAGGTGAATGTTACTTTGTAGCGTTAATGGCTCAGCCAATCAGAATCAAGGAGCGGAACTCTCTGTTTCATACTGTTGTTTTATAATAAGTATTTCTTGTTGAATTGTTATTTTAGATTGTGTTTTCATTTTTCTTTCAGTTTTACTTATCATTTTTATTTGTTTTGAGGTTTATTATCTTTATAGTTTCTCATATTTTTTTTAATCACAGTTTTAAAAATTGTATTTTTAGTATGGAATTTTTTTTTTTTATATTCCTTTTTTTATACTTGAGTTTTAGACTTTATAGTTTTTAATGTTTTACAGAAGTGTTTTTTTTTTATAAAATTAGCACTCATTCAGCAAGGACACATTCAATTGATTAAAATAGACAGTACAAACATTTATTATATATATATACATTATATATATATATATATATATATATATATATATAAATAACTTTTTATTTTATTTTAAAGTCTCATTTTATTTAGTTCTACTTTAAGTAAGGTTCATCAAGGGATGCATTAAAAATTACATCCAAATTGACACTCAAAGACATTTACAATGTTACAAAAGATTTGTATTTCAAATAAAAGCTGTTCTTTGAACTTTCTATTCCTCCAATAATCATAAAAGATGTATGACAGTTTTCACAAAAACATTAAGAAGCACAGCTGCAATGTTTCTTGAGTAAATCAGTATATTATTCTGATCTCTGAAGATCACGTGACACTGAAGACTGGAGGAATGATATAATAAATCCTGCTGTATATGAAACAGACACGTCTGCTCACCTGCGGGACTCTCTGTCTTCCTCGTGTGTTGTTGGACTTCAGCTCTTCCTCAGCACAGGACTTCATCCTCGCTGGACTCACGGGACGGTTCCTGTCCTTTCTTTCACCGAACACCCTCTTCTCCTGAAACAACATGATAAAACACTCTCTAACAGCGCTGAAATTCATGCTTTCGGTTAAATTGTGTCTGACATAAGTTGCTGACGACAACCTTCAAAGTTGGGCTGCATGAAAATTCGATTTCAACTTAAAATGTGATTCATTTTCTGTGCTTGCTTGTAAGGCTGCACAAATTTTACAATTTGTTATTGTATTTCTATAATACCTATAATAATAAACGTTTTTAATATGATTATTATTATTGTTACTACATTTAAAATAAAATAAGAAATAAACACTACAGCATTTGTTCACACATTTATGAATGTATATATATATATATATATATATATATATATATATATATATATATATATATATATATATATAAATATTTATAGTTTTTTAGTTTTTATTTTGCAGAATCTTTTTTTCTTTTTTTACATCAATTTAAACTAAATTAATATTGGAAAGGTTGCCTTGGCATGTAGTTCCACTAATATACTTTTTATATTTTATTTTAGTCAAATTTTATATTTTAGTTTTAAGTAGGGATTTCTTTATAAAAAAAAATAAATAAATAAATAAATTAACTTAATATTTTTATAAATATTTTTATATTTTATTTCATACAAAATAACATCTCAAAATAAAACTAAAAATGACATAAAAAGTAATTAAAACTTTACAGACAGATTTAAATAAATAAATAAATAGAAATTACAAAAACATCAAAATTATTAAAAATGAAAAAACAAAAAATGAGAATAAAAATATTAAATATTAAAATAAAAAAAATTACACCCATACTAAAATAATGTTGATTTCACTGTATAACACTATTTAAGAAGAATACAACAGTTACAGTACAAATGTAAAATAACAATACTAATATTTATGGCTATAATAATTTTTTTTTTTTCGGTTTTAAATCATTAAGCTTTTATTTTGGCAGAAAAGCAAAAAGAGCCTTTAAAGCTTCTCTTTTGTTGACAAAGTACTTCTCATGCGCTCACTATCACACTTTTATTTGGATTAATAGCTCAGCCCCAGTTCAAAAACAGAACAGATTGCATGACATCATTCAAGTGAATCAAAGGGAGAAAATGGGACTTTCCCATAACGAGCAGTTTATTAAATAAAAAAGATTCCTGATCTGCAGAAGGTTTGAATGGAGTCTCACAGGACAAAAGCAGTCAGTGAGGAAGAGGAAGATTGATTGAGTCTCACCGTGATGTTTCCTGATGCTGTGACGAGCAGCTGTCGTCTCTTTCCTCTCCCGACGCTGAAGACGCTGGATCCCGGACTCTTCTCCTTCTCTCGGTCTCTCAGTCCTCCGGGTCCCGAGCGCTCGGTCACCACACGCGGATCCTGAACACAACAAACACATCATTGATCTTCTCCTCATTGAGTTCACTTCAGGTTCCTGCAGGACAGACCTACTTCAGCGACTCTCAAACTGTTTGACTCAAAGGTCCTCCCTTGAGTACTTATAATATACTTTTATAGTTTTTATCATTATTATAAATTCGTTTTCATTTATATTTTCTGTTTTTATTTTAACATTTTTAAAATTTTATTTACATTTTTCTACATAATGTCAAACTAAATTAAGATGAGAAATGTAGCTAGTTGAAATTAAAATATTTTTCTTCTTCTTTTTTTTTAAATATATTTTAGGTTATGGACTTTTTTATGGTTCTATTTTTAGTTAAGTGTAATACCTGCCCATAAAAACATTTAAAAGGCCCCATGACTTTTCTATTCATTTGCGATTTATTTTGATAGGGACTAAAGATAATAATTTTTAAAACTATATAAACTATTATTACAATTTCTACATGATTCAATGCTTTAGAGCTTGGCATAAATAGATTAAAACGAGATGGAAAAGTCATGTAAATTAATAAATTTCATAAGTCTAAAAATCACATTTTCAAAATAAATACAGATTTTTCAAGATGGTGGGAATCTTGGTTTTTAAATAAAACCAGTTATTGAGGGGGTGAATTAAAATTAAAATGTCTTGATATTTTCTTTTTGTCTAAATTATTTTAAGTCATCGTGAGGTCCACGGTTTCAGATGTCAAATCACATTTCCTTCAAAATATAAATGTTCACTTTGTACAACAGAAACGTTTTAAAAGCAGCAGTAAACAGGAACATGAAAGTATAATGTTGCAAAATTCACCAATTATTAAAAAAAAAAAATATTTCAGCTGTAAACCTGCTCTACAACAGACTTTTTTCAGCTCAATGTTGATTCAGTTAACATCTATAAAAGTTTCCATGTGGCAAAACCCATCAATTATTATTACAGTAAATGAATTCAATTGTAAAGCAGCTCTACAGAAGCTGAAGATATTATTCAGCTCAATTTAATAACATGTTGATGTTGCAAATATAAAGTTAGGAAAATATATATTGACTATTATTTAGAGAAAATATCTTTAAATGTAGGTGTATATAATGAAAGTACTACACTAAGTATAACAACGAAACCATCTCAAGCTTTGTTAAGCACCAACCCGGGACTAAACAAAAATATAGCATTTTGATCATTATTTTAAAATAAAAACTAAATATATATAATAATAAAAATCATGTATAATGATAAAAGATGAAGAAATATAATCTGCAAAATAATATAAAAGGAAAATAATATAATACATTTTATATAACTAAAAATCACAAAATTTTAATATTTATAGCTATATATATTTATAGCTATATATATATATATATATATATATATATATATATATATATAAATAAAGACCTGATTTTTTTTTTTATATGCTTGCTAAACAATTGTTAAACTTGTTACACTTAAAAATTACACTTGTTAAAATTACAAGTGACCTGCTTCTTGTGTCAGATCTAGGCTGCATCTCATTTCTAGTCTTACTTGATCTTAGTGCTGCGTTCGACACCATAGATCATGACATACTCATAGATCGATTACAAAACTATACAGGTATTCAAGGGCAGGCTCTAAGATGGTTTAGATCCTACCTGTCCGATCGCTACCATTTTGTTTACTTAAATGGAGAGTCCTCTTATTTATCACCAGTAAAATATGGAGTGCCACAAGGATCCGTCCTAGGTCCCCTTCTATTTTCAATATACATGTTGCCGCTTGGTAATATTATTAGAAAATACAGGATTAGTTTCCAATGTTATGCTGATGATACTCAGCTATATATCTCAACGAGACCAGATGAAACTTTTTAAAGTTAAAATTATCTAAGCTAACAGAGTGTTAAAAATGTAAAAAAAATGGATGACCTCCTATTAAATTCGGATAAGACAGATATTACTAATTGGAACAAAAAAACAGTAGCTGCTAACCCTGAAACAACATACAGAACTAACAAATATTGCTACTTACTATACAATCAGTTTATAATTGCTGGTTGTCTATGTTTCGTATTAATTTTTTTTGCACATAAACTGACAGTCATCCCTTACAAGCTACTACTAAATATTGTGAAAACTTAATTGTTTGTAAAGTTGCTTTGCAAATAATTGTATTGTTAAAAGCGCTATACAAACAAACTTGAATTGAAATAAATTGAATATAAATTGCTGTTAAACTATATGACATCCATTATTTGGCTCCGATTCCTAAAAATGCTTGTCTGTGCAGGAATAAAGCAGCTCACGTTGGAGGATTTGTTGATGCTGATGGTCAGATCATCCGTCTTTCCCTTCCTGCTGCGGAGTGACATTCCTTCCTGTTCCGCACGCTTCTTATCCTCCTCCACTTCCTGCAGAACATCACAAAACTCAGCAAGGCAAACACGCAGAGCTTTCTCGGTGGAATCTTTGATCTTGAATACATAAATGATTTCTGAATGAGGTTTTGTGAAGGTTTTCACCTGGTAGCGTTTCATAAGTGCTTCGTTTTTCTTCCGTAAGGCCTCGATCTTTTTATCCAGCTCTGCGTCCTTCTGTTCCTTCTTCATCATCATCTCTGTGGGACTCTGAACAGTTTGTGAACATGTCAACATCACATACACAAACACAATAATCCGAACAACCTGTGCAACATCGCATAGATCATGTCTAACAGCAGGGTTTCTGTTATTTACTGCGTCTCACACGGTAAAATAAACTCTTTCTACACAAACAGCAGCGTAATGGTCTTTCCTTGCCCACTTGTGGAGGAAACATTCAGTCTGGAGCAAAAATAAGAGAATTACATAATCCAAATCTAACAAATATAAAGCTGGATTTATGTTTGGTGAATGTATATAAAATGCTAGGGACCCAGAAGAAAGGGTTCAGGATGGAAACTGAGAAACAAATGGCGTGTAAGTAGTTGCACAGCAGTCAATCGACTGTTTACATGTTTCTTTAACAGTGCATGGATTGTGCATCTAACTGCACACGGACGCGCCATTATTAGCATCAGCTGCTACGAGCGGAAACATGATCTCAGAGCATTAAACTCCTCATGCCATGTCAGCTGCTTCAGGAGATCTGAATTTCACATGTGACCGTGATTTCGAAGACTGTCACTCAAAACATGCTCAATAACCTCAAGATTTTGACTATAAAAAAAGACCTCTATCACTAGCTTGCTCTATTCTTTTTTTATTCTGTTTTCTTTTTATTTATTTTATTATTTAAAAGCCTGAGCTACGAGTACTGTGTTAAGCTAACTTAGACGTGTTATAGCACTTATATATCATTGCATTTTTGTTGTTTTTAATTGCTTCCATGTCCTCATTTGTAAGTCGCTTTGGATAAAAGTGTCTGCTAAATGACTAAATGTAAAAATTATTACAATAATAATCATTATTGCTGTTATTTAATTATTACCACTACTAAATAAAAATATAAAAAGACTAAACAAAAAATATTACCAATCTACTATTTTATTGCAAAATAAAAATAACATAATAAAAATCATTAACAATAAAGAAAATTAATTATAATACGTATACATTAACTATAAATTAAATAAAAATAATATAATCATTTTATATAACTGTAAAAAAAAATCACAATACTAAAATTTATTAATAAAAACAGAAAAAAATATTACAATAATAATCATTATTGCTGCTTTTACATTATTACCACTACTAAATAAAAATATAAACAAAAATATTACTATTCTAATATTTTTTTAAATAGAAATAACATAAAAATAATTAAAAATAAAGAAAATTAACTATAATATGTATACATTAACTAATATAAAAGAAACATAGTATAATTTTATGTAACTGTTAAAATCTAAATACTAATATTTATTGCTGAAAACAGAAAAATAAAAATAGATTTCATAGGATTCTGAAATTTTTTTACTTTTATGAGTTTCATAATTTATATTATTTCATAATTTAAATTAGGAATTATGTTTGATTAGCAAAAAATAAATAAAAATCTATTCAAACATTAAAATCATAAATGTAAAAAAAAATTAAGCAGAACAAAAGTGATTCACGGAAAATGAAAATGGAAACAAATAATACATAATAAAAACTAAATCCAGAAAAAAAGGTAACAAAACAAAAAACTAAATTTGTGGAAAAACTAAGGCCCTAAATAAACATTTCTAAAATAACAATCATGTTAACATAGAGTTTAAATGCACAGCCACAAACTTTGATTAATGCAGCTCGGCCTGCATGAACATTATGTCTAAGAGAAACGTTTAGCACAGCATCCTATTCACTGTGTCAGTAAACCAGGCATCGAACCAAACGTCAAGATCCCCCTTTATCTGTGGATTATTTGAGACAAAGAAAGCTGAAGCGCCTACGGTGTGAAAACCTGACTGACTCCAGGCCAGCGCGACTCCCACACAGAGTAAATTTGGATCTAAAGAGATCTGAGAGAGAACAGAGTCAGATTTCAGCTGGAAACAGAGATTCCTCGAGGTCGAGAGATGCTTTTATACCAGCAAACCCCTGCAGATCACAGACTCACGGCTGGCATCCTCTAACAAAACACTCAATCATATTTTGAGCTGCTAAAACAAGCATCTGTATTACTAGTGCTCATTACATCACCAGAACAAGCATTTAGTCACTGCACTTAAATGTGTGCACGCTTTTAAAGTGACAGCACACATCAGATGATGTGCAAAACAATATGAAAAGTAATGAATATTCAGTGCAAAATACTGTAAGTGTTTGTTTAAACTGTGCTTTCATTCATATGTGCATCAGCATTCTCTAAATATCTGTAAATAGGACATTTTCTTGCTTTTGCTCAAGTTAAAAAGTCTTAAGCACTACGCAGACAAAAAACTCATTGTGGGAGCTGACCATAATAAACAACCATTTGACTTGCTTTTTTCTGTGGGACATGAGAGCAAGAAATGTGAAAGTGGATGGTGACTTTTCATGAAAAGCTGCAAGAGTTATGTATCGCGTGGAAACAAGACTTAAAGGAATAGTTCACCCAAAAGTATTAATTTGCTGAAAATGTGTTCACCTTCAGGCCTACAAAGATTAGGATGAGTTTGTTTCTTCATCAGATTTGGAGAAATGTAGCATACAATCAGTTGCTCAGCAATGGATGCTCTGCAGTGAATGGGTGCCGTCAGAACGAGAGTCCAAACAAGTAATCCACAGCGCTCCAGTCCATCAGTTCACATCTGGAGAAGACAAAAGATGAAACACATCCAGCATTAAGTCGTTTTTAGTTAAAATATAAGTCCATAATTCATAACAACGCTTCGTCCAGTGAAAAAGTGCATCTCGTGTTGTCTCTGACATCTGTGCAGATTTCTCTCCTGATTCAGACCAGAACACTTTTTCACTGGAGGAAGTGTTATTATGGATTATTAACTCATATTTTAACTAAAAATATCTAAATGCTTGCTTTGGTCTTCTCCAGATGTTCACTGATGGACTGGAGTGCTGTGGATTATTGTGATGTTTTTATCAGACTCTCATTCTGACGGCACCCATTCACTGCAGAGCATCCATTGATGAGACACTGATGCAGTGCTACATTTCTCCAAACCTGATGAAGAAACAAACTCATCCTGATCTGGGATGGCCAGAGGCTGAAGACATTCTCAGCAAATTACCATTTTCAGCTGAACATTTCCGTTAAGCATTCTTCAAAATATCTCCCTTTGAGTTCAACGCAAAAAGGAGAGCTGAACGATTCCTTTTTAAAAGCATCTGAAGCGTTTACGTTTTGAAGGGAAGTGCGCACAGAACTCACAGAGACTTGGGTTGTCAGGGGACCAAAACAAAGCTCGCAGAGGAACAAACACACAGAGGAAAACCAGTCGTGAATCATCAGTGCTGCAAAAGGACAGAGAGCATTCCAGCGGCCGCTTCCCACTCATCCGTACGGATCACAAGTCAAATATCCTAACACATCGCCTCTAACTATCAGCTGACGGATGCCTCGTTGTTCTGGGGAGGGTAAGACAAAAGCACGCTCAGATACCATCCTCATCCAGACTGCTGCGAAAGGAACGAGCGGGATCCGGAGAAGAGCAAAGCTGTGAGAAAAAGCTAGTGGAAGAACGAGAGAACGAGAAACAGTGGCACTCACAGCTCTGTTCATGTCAGCAGGGAAATCTGGGATCCTTGCAAGCGGCAGGCAGCCGACGCGGCTCGGGGAAGAAGCGCATGGAGTCCCGAAACATGCCTGGATTACAAAAACACCAGCCGGGCCGCGAGCCAAGATCCCTGGAGGCAAAGAAGAGCCCCGCCGCCGCTCGCCCGTACGGCCCAGCCCCTCTCTCTCTCTCTAAAGCTCTTGCTCATAGTTAAAATTACCCCTCACACCCCACCCATGTGTGCAGTCATACCCCTCTACAAATCACATCCATCCATTCCAACACTCTCAATAAGAGATTTATAATATAAAGTATTCATTTTAAAGAACGACATTTTGAAATCTGTATGTTTATGAGTGTTTCTTCGACTACGGGCTCATTGAACTTTTAGAAAAACTCAATTTCACACTCTCAAAAGTTCATTTACAAGAATATTTCGGACTCTCGTGTTGTTTAATAGGACAGGGCTGAGAAGATAATTAAATCATAAAAATACTAAATAAATAAAAATAATAGCTTAAATAAATGGATAAATAAAAAAAATAAAAAGAGAGTAAATGACTTAAAAACTAAATAAAATCTAAATTAATCACTTTCTAAAAAAAATTAATTATAATAATTAAATCATAAAAATACTAAAAAAAATAATAGCTTAAATAAATGGATAAATAAAATAAAATAAAAAGAGAGTAAATGACTTAAAAACTAAATAAATTAAATCAAAATTAAACACTTTTTTTTTTTTGAGATACCGAATTTTTAATTTTCCTAAGCTGTAAGTCATAACCCTCGGAAAAAAAACCTTGAAATATTTCAGTTTGTGTGCAATGAATCTACAAAATAAGAAAGTAATTTTTTCAATTAATTAAATGACAAAAAATAAAGACCTTTTCCAAGATATCCAAATTTTCTGAGATGCACCTGTATTTTGTTCAAAAACCCATAGGACAGCGTTGATTAATACATATTACAGAATTAAACAATAAAAAAGTGAACTAGATAAAACACTTTCTAAAAAAAAAAATGCATGTCATGAATTTATATCAGAGAACCATGCAAGAAATACAAATGTGTTGATGAATTATTTAAATATTAAGTAAAAAACGTTAAATATAATATATAAATATATACCTGTGTATAGATAATTATTTTAAGTACTGTATATATGATTGGCTCTGTGGTTTTCCTCTGTTAAGTCACTTTAGAATAGATAAATACTAAAGGTCTGGATACATGAATCAAAATGATTTTACAGTCTGAATGGATCTCAAACACTCACATCGTCCTCCAGCAGATAGTGTGTGTCTTCACAGAAGTCCATGAACATGAAGTGATGCTCCTGGTGTTGCATGATGATTCCTGGAAGCAGCAATGACAATTCATGTGTGTGTATATATGTTTCTAAACATATTAATGTACTATATTAATAACACTAAAAACACTGGATAGTTGTTACTACACGTGAATGGTTAAGACTGCTCAAGATTTTCCTGTATTTAAATAAAAAATGATTTTGTGTTCATCTGAAACATTTAATCTGGGATGGAGCTGAATTTCTTGTTTGTAAACTCAGCACTAAATCTGGTCTGTGTGGTAACTTCACAAACACGACTGTACTCCGTCAGGATTTTATACTTTACATTTCTATGGCGGTTAGTTCATTAAAGGATAAAAATGATGTTTAGATGAGATAAAATAAGATAGACAAACCGGGTGGATGAGGATCGATCCGCTTACCTGCCATTCAGGTGAAAACACACCGAGGCCTGAGTCCCTGACGTCACTGGGTTGGATTTGGCGCCACCTGCTGATTGGCGAGGAAAGCGTAAAGCCACGTGATCCGAGCTTCTTCTTCTTCTTCTTGGCGTTTAATGGCGCCAAAAATCTACTTTAAGGCGCATTACCGCCACCTACTGATTAGGAGTGTGGATCATGCTCATAATCTTCCCTAAATTCTGTTATATAATCATTTTTCCTTTAAATAACGCATTAAACACTGAACGTTTTTATCGCCTGATTTATTCCCCAAAATGTTAATCAAATTAAAATTGTCTTTATTTTCCTTGAGAACATCAATCAGGGCTGCGTTTCCCAAAAGCATCGTAAGCCTAAGTTGATCGTAAAAACGATCGTACGATTGATCTTAATATTACGGTCTGTTTCCCAAAAGCATCGTAGCTTAAGTAGCACTTGAAAATCTTCGTAGATCTACGAGTGCTCTGGAGTAATCGTACATCCCCAAGTGCATTGTAAGAAGACAGATTTATGAGGACACCTGCAGGACAACCGGCAGATTACACTTTTATCTAGATTTAACACACTGCAACGCCAGTAATATAATAATATTTTGATTGTACTTTATTGTACACTTTATTGTACTCGTTTATTGTTTACATGAATTTATAAATGAAATAAATAAAAAGGGGAAAACAAGATGAAAAAAAAAACACATCTTTGTTTTTCTCTATCTCCTCTAAGAGGACATTAATTTCATCCTTTTGAAAGGTATCTTTTTTTTTTTTTTTTTTTTCAGCCATTTTGTCAGTGTCTCCGCCTGTATGTAGGTGCTTTATATAGACTTGATTGTATTGATTGGTAATCCAAAACAGATGAAAATTATTAGGTTAAACGTTCAGAATACGATTCCATATAAGGTTACATTTTAGCACTTCGCGAATGGACAGCGACTCCTAAGTAGCACGTAGAGCGCGTTCTCGCGCGTTCATGTTAAGTGCATTTTTGGGAAACGCTCGTGGAATTGCTGCGAGCGTTCGTAAGTTTGCACGTAGAAAACGCTCTTAAGAGCTAAGATACATCGTTATCGGGAAACCCGGCCCAGTATCTTTCTTTCCTTTCCGTATCTTGGACACTTCATTATAACATTTTCCTCCATATTACAATACTCATGTTTCCTCCATTTTCTGCTATTAAGAGCAGTATGACCAAATCTAAGCCTTGAGATGATATTTCCCTCCTGTCTATTTCATCCTGTTACTCTGTTCTTACCAATAATTATTTGAATACTATAAAACCATCTTCCTGTTCTTTCTTCTTCCCAATATTCCTGCCATGTATTCTTCACATGTTGCCTGATTGCATATTCATTTTAATAGTTCTGTAAACAGAGAGAGACTTTTATTGTTTTCTTTACGTATTCTGTTTTTCATTGTAAGGGTGTGACCATGGTATAACTTAAAACATGCAAGGCTTTCAGTTTTTTCCATCTTTACCTGTACAAAAGTTGTCCTGCTTGATATTGCAAACTGGTAATTATAATCATTTAATGCATCATATACCGTTTTACCGTTTACTGCATTTATTGTATGCATGTGACGTCACCGTCAGCTGGAAGTGTAGCTCCGCCCACTGAGTGGCAAAAGACTTGAGTGGCAGCGTTATAGTTTTCAGGGACAAATCTAAAATGAGAAAGCTTTGCGATTTTGCCTATGCTTTCTTTATGGGTAGTTTAGTTCAACTTGTAGAATGTCAGCGTGTGAAACCCGGTTTGTACAGATGTGCAGCAAATTAGGTCTGTGTTTGTGTGACCACACCTGAAACACAAAACTACACGTAGCTGGAAGGGAAACTATCTAGTGAATAGCTTGAGTGTCAAAAATGAGACCGCAGGTATGCTGCACTACGAGTCTTTTGATAATGTCAAGATCTTTCAAGAATAAACCTGAAGCTCAGAATAATAGTAGCAAGGGCAAGTTCAAGCTCAAAGCGTTGCCCAACGTTTTGCTTGAACTACATGTTTCCTGGAAACGTTGTGCAATGGGGTTTGAGATACGTTTTCTCTTGTTTGGGGGATGCGTAAAAAAATTAATCTCAATCAGCAGCAACATGTATATAAACCACGTGGAATTAAAGTGACAGCTTGCACAATGTTATTAACATCAACATAAATTCACAAGAGAAAGTTTAAAAACGTTCTGCACCGTTTTGTCGGGGGTGTAATGCTGACAGGACACGCCCCTATTGAACAGCCAATCAGATGTGAGGAGGAGTGTGAGGAGTTTAAGGAGTGACTCTGTGCACTTGTTGTTATTAATGCTGCTAATATTAGTGCTCAACCCAGATGACTATCTTGCAATAGTCATACTATACTTAAAAAATACATTAAAATACTATTCTTTTTAAGTGGTTTTAAGTGGATCTGTAAGTGGTTTTTTAAAACAGTTTTAGCTACATATATATATATATATATATATATATATATATATATATATATATATATATATATATATATATATATATATATATATATATATATATATATATATATATATATATATATGTTGAAAGTTAGTAAACTAATTGCAACCACTTACCTAAAAATGATTTGTAAATTAAAATAATATTTTTTTAATTGAAAAACAACAACTTTTTTTGCCACTTTTTGAAGTTAAATACTAAGTTAAAATACTAAATGAAACTAATTAATTTAATATTAATAAAAAATAAAAAAGTAACAAAAAAAATTGTGAAAATGACCCCCCCCCCCATTTACCTTTAAAATAAAAATGAAAAACTATACAAAAACTATATAAAAAAAGTATTAAATTAATGAAACAATGTTTGTGCAGTTTTTTTCAACCATTTCATGAATGTCAAGACTTTTGTTATTTAAAGGAATTTATTTAGGTCAATAAACTAATTTGACTAAGTATTACTTTCTTTAAGTTTCATTCCTCCATGGAATGCACAATTAGATATTTTTATGACTATCATAGCAGCTCTTTTCCATTTATATGATGTTAATATCTTAAAACTTAGGACTACAATTCAAAAATATAAAAATAAAAAAAATATTCGTACTCATGTCTAATAATTGAAAACCTAATGAAATAATATATATATATGGTATAAGAACAAGAAAATGTTTTTTTTATAATTTTATAATTTTTTTAATAAAATTTTTTACTTAAAATTTTTTAAGGTTTCTGGATTTACTTATGAAAACATGACTTAATATCTTAATTGCTTCTCAAGTAAATGTGTCTTGATTCAAGAATGTTTAGATATTTGTACTGGAAAACAAAAGCACTGAGCATTATTTGATTTATTTATTTATTTGCACCTAGCAACCACCCAGAACACCCTAGCGACCACATATCAGTTTGCATCGATGTGTGACAGCGTTCTTCAATGATAATTATGACCAAACCTGCAGTTCATTATCTGGTCTTTAAAGATCATGGTGCAGGACATTCATCTTCTTGGCATGAAGTTCTGCAGCTATCAAAACAAAAGCTGAGATCATATTTGTGTACGAATATAATTACAGTCACATTTATGTGTCTATGAATAAGAACACTGTAGGAGCAACTGTGTCAGGATTAATCTCTCGAAACCTTTTAAACATCTTTTATTAAATCAATTAGAGATAATACAAGCCTTTATGCGACTCTTCATACACCCTTCTCAAACGCAGAGCGAGTTAATCCAGATTCACAGAGCAAACGCCCAATGCTTTATATTTCAGAAGAATATAAGACAAATATATACCATTTAAACACTGTTATCTTTTCAATGCTCAGATAAATTCAACGCAGTGTCAGTTTACAAATATTCAAACTTTAACAACTTCATTTTTACATCCTCTTTTCAAAATAGCACCAAAATTGCCTTTGTTTCTCCAGTTTTCTCCACCTTTATTTAAAATCTGTTTAATTTATATGTAATATCTCTTTTGCATGAAACAACAGACATTTCTTTACTTTTTTTGTCATTTGCATATTAAGTAACACTGAATGTGTTTACATCAGATAAAATATCAAAGCAAACTTCATTCACAAATAAATGCTGCTCTTTATTTTATATAATATTATATAATAATGTTACTTTTTAAATGCAACTTATATATGCACATTTTTTTAAAGCCACTTTTTCATTTTTTTTCATGCCTTAATAATATATGCCATAATTGCACTGCTGAATGTAATTACTGATTCATTCTTAATGAATGAGGATGTGTTTAATGGGTGTAGAAGATCATCTGATGAGAAGGATTACAGATGTAAAACACCCTCCTTATTTTAATTAGCTCATATGCAAATGAAGATCAGTTCAAATTTTATGTTGCTTTCCTTTGATTATTATTATTTTTTTTTTTATGAAAAACTGTGTAGATTGCATTATGAAAGATAATTGCTTTAAAAAAAGTTGAAAATATAATGTTTTGCATGCATCTTCTCAAATTTTTAAGTAAAACCCATCACAGATTGTAAATTGAATTTAGCTGACATCTCGGAAGATCTTTCTGATGTTTTTTTCCCAAACTCTTTTGGGTGTTCCTCTATCCGTGTTGCATCAATGGGATGATAACATTCCTATCTCCATGGGTGGAGAAAAACAACAAAACAAAACATTTTACAACAGAGTCAGAATATTTACACTGAAATTCACATGTTTTAACATGCACTGATAAGATAGACATTTATTTTTAGGGGAACTTGCATAGATTCATTTAGCGATCAGTGCATAGTCCATTCAAATTTACACATTTAAGACATTTTTAAGAAATGCAGTGGATACCAAAAATATATTTATTTAACATTCAGCTCTCATTTCTAGTATTCTGCTGTTTTAATGTGAGCACAGACTTGTTTATCCACTCTTGGGCGTGGATGAGCAGGTATCTGTGTCACTTCAGGGTGGATGCAACGTATAAATACAAGCACGAGAACAGCATTTCCAGACAGAGAGCAAGACGAGACAAGAGGTAAGACATTGCTCATTTATTAGCGCCATCAGATAGCTGTCAAATGCACGATTCATGGGAGCATTTGATGACCAATAACAGATTGAAAAAGTTACTAAATTTACTCATTAAGGATTTTATTTTATGAAATATTCAAATAAATATAAATCTAACATGCATGCAGAAAAAATCTTGCTTACAGATCTTTTTCGTTGTTTAGTGTTTACAGACGTGCTGAATATCTGAAAATCTCAACATGAGTAACCCACGTAAGTCATATTTGATATAAATATACTGATATTTTTCTGTTTGTGGCATTTTATGACAATTTGAAGATATTTGCACTTAAATGCCTTAATGGTCGTTTCTGTTTTCCAAATGTCTTCTGCAGAACAACACCAGGTAAGATATTTACAATTTCTCTAGCATTGCAAATTTTATTAGCATTTGAATTGTGCATATCTGTAGATTGATTAATTAACTGTAAGTTTTAAGGAATAATGCGTGATTGTTCTGTATATTAACAGGGCTGCGGAGATTCTGGCTCCATGGTATGAAGACAATATCACACTCTTTACATTTCTATACAAATAGTTAAATAACCTTTCCATTGTATGCTAATCCGATTGTCATATTTCCTGTCTCATAGAGCACAGGAGATGAATGTGCACAGGTAAGAGCAAACTTTAATGGTGGAAAATGATTGCACTTTTTGCATATTAACAGTTCCAATGACAGACTGTAACTCTGAGTTTACTTCTACTTGTAGAAGCACGGAAAGGGCCAAGGCAAAGAAAAAGGGAAATGTCAGCAAGGACAGCAAGGACAAGGTCATGGTCACGATCATGGTCACAGTCATGGAGGGGATCATGGGAAAAAGGGACCTGCATGTGAGCAGCAAAAAGGAAAAAAGTGTTAAGGTCATAACCTGAGACCATGGTGGTCCATGCATGTCTTCATGCTTTACATATTAAAATTGGGTTTCAGCTCCATATTGTATTCAAATAATGAAATAAATTAAAGCACTCTTAAATGATGTGTGTCTGTCTTGAATGGTTTATAATGGATATCAGTTAGTTCTTGACTTAAAATGATCTCTAAACCCAAATGGGGTGCTCAGTCAATGGTACAAAACTCAAATATCGACATTCGTAGTGAAAGAAACCAAATGCCTGAGATGATGCATTAACGACCAGCCAACACGTGTTCAAAGTGGGATTCCAAATGATTAAATATGAACCCGATTTTTAGGAATAACATATCTGCTGCTACTACACAAAAATCAATTACATCAGGTTCTGCAAGCTTGGAACCCTAAAAATTAATCTGAACTTAGGATGCATGCCATATTTCTATATTAAATGCAAATAACCCACACAAATAACTCCAAAAGTGGGAAATGTGCCAAAGTTGATGCTTACAGGTTTAAAACTGGAAGTGCACTTCATTTAGCATTCCTATTCAACTCAAACTCATGCATGTACCTGCAATCCCCGTCTTGGTCCAGGGGGAAAAAAAAAACACATATTGGGAAACACACTCAATACAATGACCTTAAATTCTTGGAATTTGCCAGTAGCACTAAATATCACCACCCAACCATTAAAAGTCCAATAACTCAAGAGTGCATTGGTACCTACCCACTTTTCCCAGTGGAGTAAGGTCAAGACTGTTCATTTAAAGTTGAAAAATCTTGTTTATTGCATAATATGCAAACAAGTTTATGCAATGCCTCTAAGTGTTCCCTCTAGAGGTTTATTTTTTTTGGCACAGCTCAGATTGGTGAAATTTACAGCATCATGGTAGATGGTGCAAATATTTACCCATATACTAACCAAACTAATAGAGGGTTTGCTACCATTATTTATTAAGCTTGATCAGATGGGTTTTATAGCCAGGTATATATATTATTATTATTTTTTTTTTTATTAAATGAAAAAGACAAGAAAAGGAAAAGTACTGGTGTTAGAAGGTTAAGTGCAGGCGAAAAAAGATGAGTCTTTAGATGTTTCTTGAAAATGAGTAAAGACTCAGCTGTACGAATTGAGATTGGGAGGTCATTCCACCAGCTGGGCACAGTCCAGGAAATATCAAAATAATCCACAAGTAATTCACATCAATTACTGTCTTGTGAAGGGAAAGGCTGTGTGTTTATAAGAAACCAATCCATTGTTTTGAATCCAAATTGCTTCCGGCCCAAAATATGAGTTCATAATCCCAGTTAAATGTGCCATAGAATGCATTGATACAATATTTTAAATGCTATGTACATAAAAGGTACATGGCTTGGGTTCGGGCAAAAATTCTGCAGAAACGGTTTTACATGTCCAATTACAACCCTGTGATTTGTCCCTAGAATTATTTGGAAGGGTCATGAATAATAACATTGAGCTCTGCTCTGATTGGCTGTTTCACAGCGCCGACCTCTTCTGTCTAGCTAAAACAATGGAGAAATTAGGCATCCAAGTTGATATGTTTGAGCCTGTATCAGATGAAGATAAAGATTTGGAAAGAATGTTCAACGTCTGAGTGAACGAGGCTTGAGGGAGCTGTCAGTGAAGATATGGACGCAGCCTTTGTGTTGCTGTTATAGGCGTTTTTTCAATAAGAATTGAATCTTGAGATCTAATGAGAATCACCCAGTTGTTAACGATGAGGGAGGGACTATTGTTAATTAGCTGAAATCTGTAGAATACAAAAAGACCAAAGGGCAGTATCTCCACTTTGTGTTTAGCTGTTGAACAATGGCTGGAAGTTGGTGTTTGGTTCAAATTTTGCTGGTTTGTGCTTTTTCTCATGCTGTTCCACAGTGGAGTAAATCGCTTCAGATGGTCCAGCAAACTAACCAGCAGTTCCAGCCCCAGAAGCCAGTTCAACAGCTAACTAACCAGCAGTTTCCGCTTCAGAAGCCAGTTCAACGGCTAACTAACCAGCAGTTTCCGCTTGAGAAGCCAGTTCAACAGCTAACTAACCAGCAGTTTCCTCTTCAGAAGCCAGTTCAACAGCTAACTAACCAGCAGTTTCCGCTTCAGAAGCCAGTTCAACAGCTAACTAACCAGCAGTTTCCGCTTGAGAAGCCAGTTCAACAGTTAACTAACCAGCAGTTTCCTCTTCAGAAGCCAGTTCAACAGCTAACTAACCAGCAGTTTCCTCTTCAGAAGCCAGTTCAACAGCTAACTAACCAGCAGTTTCCGCTTGAGAAGCCAGTTCAACAGTTAACTAACCAGCAGTTTCCGCTTGAGAAGCCAGTTCAACAGCTAACTAACCAGCAGTTTCCGCTTCAGAAGCCAGTTCAACAGCTAACTAACCAGCAGTTTCCGCTTCAGAAGCCAGTTCAACAGCTAACTAACCAGCAGTTTCCGCTTGAGAAGCCAGTTCAACAGCTAACTAACCAGCAGTTTCCGCTTCAGAAGCCAGTTCAACAGCTAACTAACCAGCAGTTTCTGCTTCAGAAGCCAGTTCAACAGCTAACTAACCAGCAGTTTCCGCTTCCGAAGCCAGTTCAACAACTATCTAAGCCGCAGATTACGAAGCCAGTTAAACAACAGTTTCCGAAGCCAGTAGTGCAGACAGAGCCCTTTGATAAATGTGTTGTAGCTGACTTTGAGCAGATCCAATGTGGTCCACCTGGGATCAGTGGTGCTGAGTGTGAGGCTATCAACTGCTGCTTTAACGGACAGCATTGTTTCTATGGGAGGGCGGGTAAGTGTTCTCAATCTGATTCGTGTTAAACTGATTCTCTGCACTTAACCTTCACGTGTACCTTGTTCTAGTGACTGTCCAGTGTATTAGAGATGGTCAGTTTGTGGTAGTGGTGTCTAGAGATGTTATTCTGCCTCGACTGAGTCTGGATTCGGTTCATCTACTGGGTGGAAATGACCCACCTTGTGCTCCTGTGGGGTCCACACCTTCCTTTGTTATATACCAGTTCCCTGTGACCGCATGTGGCACGAGCGTGATGGTGAGCAGCTGCTACTGGTTTTATTCTGCATGGCTTATGATGGACTGGATGCTGACACTGTTCCTATTCACAGGAGGACGGAGGATATGTGGTGTATGAAAACCGAATGACCTCATCGTATGAAGTGGAGATTGGACCGTATGGTTCCATCACAAGGGACAGTCATTTTGAGTAGGTGATCCATGACTTGGTGTGAACCCTAATCCCTGATAAATGCTAGAAGCTCGCTGTGTGTCGTCCAGGTTTCTCTTCCAGTGTAGATACTCAGGAACTTCTGTGGAAGCTCTGGTTGTGGAGGTCAACTCCGTTCCTCCACCTCCACCAGTAGCTGCCCCTGGACCTCTCAGGGTGGAGCTCAGACTGGCCAATGGCCAATGTGTCACCAAAGGCTGTGCTGAAGGTAAGGTCTTGTCCTGCGTCTCCCTAAAGCCTTTATAACTGGAGTCTGGGTAAACCCCAGTGTTGTTCCTCAGGGGATGAGGCCTACACGTCCTACTACAGTGACGCTGATTATCCCATCACAAAAGTCCTGCGGGAGCCTGTGTATGTTGAGGTGCACATTATGGAGAGGACTGACCCCAACATTGTCCTAATGCTGGGACATTGTTGGGCGACTTCAACCCCCAATCCACTCAGTCTCCCCCAGTGGGACCTTCTGATCGACGGGTGAGTGTACAGCCAATCTCTATCCAGTTAGTCTGCTAGGAGACCCTTTCTAGCCTTTTCTCTTCAGATGCCCTTACCGGGATGATCGCTATCTGACTACACTGGTTCCAGTGACTGGATCGTCTGGTCTTCAGTTCCCAACCCACTACAAGCGCTTCATTGTGAAGATGTTCACATTTGTTGATCCAGCATCACTGGCTGCTCTGCAGGAAACCGTATGCCCCCTTTACTTGAACCGTTGTATATTTACTACTTGTGGATTCTATGACTTGAGCCTCTTTCTTCCCTGTCAGATCTTCATCCACTGCAGTACAGAGGTGTGCCATCCATCATCTGGCTCTTGTGAGCAAAGCTGCACCAGAAAACGTGAGTTCTTTCTCTAGACAAGAGGAACTGAGCATTTTGGAAGTGCATTCTCACTTCTAATGTTTCTCTTTCAGGAAGAGACACTCGTATCAAGGCGGTCTCTGGGGAGCAGACTGTGGTTTCTAGTGGAGAAGTTACTATGGTCATGTAAATCTAGTATTTTTAATAAACTTTGCAGAACCTCAGGGTATCTTTTGTCTATTGGTATTGCTTTGGTTTGGCAGAATCTGGGGTTGCATGCCTCTTACCAGTTCTTCCTCACACTATTAAACCAAAGTTGTGCGTTATCCATCCTCTAGTTGCTAACCTGGGTCAGCACAAGGTTCCCCTCTTTAAAATTTGTCCCCCCAAACAGTAGTCATTAAGAACGCCACCTGATATGTAGCTACTGTACATTAGCTCTAATGTTAGGATCAAGCTAAACTAGACCACATGGAGTAAACACCTCAAAGTTTTTATCCGCCCAAGATGTCCACTCAAGGGACTGGAATGGGCAAATTGTAGTAACTTCTCCCTTGATGCCAATGGTACAACTATCTGCTTAGTTTCACCCTGATGTTTGTTGGGCACACAACTAAAAGTCATTTTGTATGACATAATGAATGCGGGTATGGTCTGTTACTGACAACGTAGCCATTTCCCATAAAGGCTGAAGTAAGGGATCTGGTTTCTGAGCACCTCCAATTTCATCCCAGCTAATAGGCAAGTCCAACCTAATCTTGGTTGCCTGACAAGTAGCAATGTGAACTTTTGACTTCAGGTATACTCTTAGAAAGTGTGTTGGGTACTACATTACATTGTCCCTTCCGATATTGGACCGTGAAATCAAAGCTTTGTAACCTCAAAGCTCTCCTGGTCAGTCGAAATTTTGGACTGGGATGATTGGGAAAAACCCACGTAAGAGCAGCATGATCTGTAAATACTTCAAAATGTTTCCATTTCTCCATCTGGCCAAATCACTGCAAGGCATACTTTTTCGGGCTTGGAATAGGACTTCTCAGCCCCATGTATAAGTCTCGAAGCATAAGCAATAACATGTTCAGCTCTGTCATGATCCTGAGTCAACACAGCTCCTAACCCGACATCACTGGCGCATGTCTGGACTTTAAAACCTGTTGTAAAGTCAGGGAATAATAACACGGGTGTTTTTTGAAGAGCATTTTTCAGTTTATCGAAAGTCCATCCCCTGACTTCACAAAAGGTTTTAAAGTCCAGACAGATGCCAGTGTGTGTGGCCAAGCAAGCTCAGTCGGCAGAGCATAAGACTCTTAGTCTCCGGGTCATGGGTTCGGGCCCCATGTTGGGTGCCAATATATATAACACCTATCCCACTGACTTTTAAGTGCTACATAAAATAAGGGACCAACCAGACCAATCTCACTCATGAGTCAAATGTTTTAAACCTAGTCACACAAAACATTCATTATTCAACTTGACACAAATCAACATCAAACAGAACCAGAGGACAGGAAATACAGTACATCACATAAAGCACAGTCCTTGGTTTCTCATCAATTAGGAATTAGGAAAATTTCATACAAAAATATATATATCACATGAAACATGCCCACCTCTAGTGGCTGCTGGGATACATTGGAGATTTAATCTAAATTAAACGTTCAATTATATTATACATTTAACCAATAAAATGTCTTGATTTGCAGAATCAGTAAAATCTTGTGTATTTGTATGTATATGTAGTGACATGGTTTCATATATTCAATTAAATTCAAGTTTATTTGTATAGACAGTCTAGAGGTCATAAATGCATGAACTAGCTTTTCTGCATCAGAAACAGATAACATGTTTCGTAGCTTGGCAATGTTTCTAAGATGGAAGAATGCAGTTCTTGTAACATGGGAAATATGGTTTTCAAAAGACAAATTACTGTCTAATATAACACCCAGATTTCTGACTATAGAGGAAGTAAAAGTACATCCGTCTAGTTGCAGATTGTAATCTACAAGATTCTGTGTAGTGTTTTTTGGTCCAATAATTAATATCTCTGTCTAATCCGAATTTAATTGGAGAAAATTATTTGTCATCCAACCTTTTACATTTTTAACACACTCTGTTAGCTTAGATAATTGAGAAGTTTCTTCTGGTCTCTTTGAGATATATAGCTGAGTATCATCATTAACAGTGGAAGCTAATTCCGTATTTTCTAATAATATTACCAAGGGGCAACATGTATATTGAAAATAGAAGGGGACCTAGGACGGATCCTTGTTGCACTCCATATTTTACTGATGATAAATGAGATGACTTCCCATTTAAATAAACAACATGGTACCGATCGGACAGGTAGGATCTAAACCAATTGACTAAATGTTTATTATTATTGGTTTTATGAAGTATTCTAATTTATTGAGATTGTGAATTTGTGGGTTTTTGTTAAATGTGAGCCAAAATCATCACAATTAAAAGAACCAAAGACTTAAACTACTAAACAGTCTGTGTGCATTGAATTTATTTAATACAAGAGTTTCACAATTTGAGTTGAATTACTGAAATAAAAAACTTTTCCTCGACATTCTAATTTTTAGAGACGCACCTGTATATATAGAAGTATTAAAATGACAAAAAATAATTACAGTCATGAAAATATATATAAAAATGGATTAAAATGCCAATGAAATAATATGGTAATAATAAAAGTTCAATTAAGATAAACTAAATATATGAAAATATAAGATAATTACAAATTTAAACTTATTTATAATAAATATAAATAAAATGCATTACATATAATTCTAAAATAGCATTGCTACTGCAAAATAAATTTGTCAATACCATTACATCAATGTTCTAAAAATTTTATTAACGCATTTAAACCATGCAAAAGTCAGAGACACAAAGCATTAATTTAACAATTTAAAATATTTATTTTCTGAAAGAAAAATATAGTTGTTTACAAAGGGATATAATTTAGCTCTTCTGATCGCTGTACATCATCAGAACATGCTCTCATGATGCCGAAACACACGAGAATCCATCCGGGGTAAACATCAGTTTTACTAGTTTGTGGTTAAAAGTAAATAACACTTAAAATCAGCAATATAAACAATATCTGCTATTAAGATACATGTATTCCAAAAAGCAGCTCTGGGAAGGGCTTTAACAGTCCAGTTTTCAGCTTTGTACATTATCGTCTTGAAGTTCAGGTTTCCAGTTCAGATGAACACCGATCATTGTCCATTCACACGAGAAAACCTCAAACACCGCAGCAGTTTGTCTGAATCTAAACCAACAGAACTCAACATGAACGATGAGAAGGTTTGAGACCAACATTGAGTGTACTCCAAAACACTTAAAAATACTTTTACCTCATTCATAGTATTGATGCTATGGTGAAGGAACTCAAACTGTGGATATGTTCGGTTTTTAAATTAATGTTCCATGATATTCCGATGCACAGGATAATGTGAAAAAGGGATTGTCCTTCACTATATATATATTACAGTTTAACCAAAGCCCAACAAGGAAAACACTGCTGTTGTTTTAGTCACCAGTCAGAACTGAATAAAGAGAGTGACTCCTATCAAAAACATTTCTGATCATATTTCAACCCAAAATCAAAAAAGTTAAATAAAATAATATAATTCATTTTATATTGTAACCCATTCTTGGACAATTAAATCTTTCAGCTTTTCCCCCCATAACAATTAAGCAACTATTTGCCCTCAAATTCTAATCACTGTCATGTGAAAGTAAGCAGATCCTCATTACTGAAATTCAGTAATACATCGTCCTTTCTGTAAGCAATACATTTAATTCAGTTCAACAAATATTTTCAATGGCACTTTGCAATGTATTGTATTACTTAAATTGCATTGCTTTTTTCTTTTCATTTTGTAGTGAAATATGACCTGGATGCTTCTGGAAAGTTCTGTGAAATTCACCCATGGCAACATTTGTTGTGATGTTTTTATCAGCTGTTTGGACTCTCATTCTGACGGCACCCATTCACTGCAGAGAATCAATTGGTGAGCATTTTTGGGTAGACTATTCCTTTAAGAGCATGCAACAGCACCATTATGGTGGAATGTAGCATCAGTCTGCACTGCTTTATCGTACATAACGACCTTACTGCAATTAAAAAACGCAAAGGGCCTAATGATTTGCTATGGCACATTCTGCTCCTTCAGATCCTCCCGAAACAGAATGGATAATGCAGATTCAGTGTTTTAAGACTCAAAGAATTCAATATGGTGAAAACTCTTTGGTTAACCATCATAGCCACTGTGTTTAAGATAATGAGGTCACAAACCGTTCACAATAAACCCACACTATTGTTCACTCCAATGCAGAAGTCCAGTTTGTGACGCTCTTTGGCGTGCCGGGTTATTGAATGCTGGTGGAAATATGGCAAGAGCTGGAAAAATACAAAATCATCTCTAATGCAATGAGAAAGCATATATGTAGAATACAGTTTTCATATGCAGTTTTAATACATAGTGTAAATGATTTATAGGTTGCGTCTGCGATCAGAAAATAAACCCTCACGTCTTTGGCTGCATTCAAACTTGAGACGCAAACTTTTGATCGGGCGAAACCCGTTCGAAGGGTTAAATGGTAAAATCTCAAGAAAAAACAGCTTCACTGTAACACTGGACGTCCCATGACGCAAATATGTAAATCTCAAGAAAATAAATTAGCATTTAGATATTTTGCATATAGAAAAGCAAGCCTTTTTTGCATTTCAGCATATCTGCAAAGCAACAAATTTGGGCTTTTCGTCAAATTAATCCATTACTGGAACACTGCGTAAACGAATAAAATCCCACCCGGTATAAAAGAACCACTGCAGTTCAGCGTATCATATTAAATAAGAGAGCTGCGTCCTTCGTGTCTATGTACAGCTAAATAAAAGTGCTGGGACTGACATCCGTGTACAAGCCCACAGTGAATAATACTGGTAAAGCAGAGCGCGCCGCAGCGTCCTTCATTACTGCCCCGTCACTAACACTGTGAAGAAGCTCCGACGGGGACCGAGGGCTTGTGAGAGGCTCCTCTGTGCCAGCGCTGGTCTCAGATCAGTCTGGAGTTTCTCAGGAACTGAATGAGGACTTTGTAAATGAAGGAGTACTGTGAGAGCGTCTGTACCATCATCATGCGTTGCTGCCGCAGCAAGTTCAGAACGGTCGGGACGTCCAGCATCTGTCGGGAAACAGCGACACGTCAGTATCAAAACAGGAGTATTTCACAGCAGTTTAGAATAAGGCCATACAGAATTATGTGTTTTATCATATTAAATAAATAAACAATGCAATGCAAGTTTATTTGTAAAGCAAATTTCAAATGCAATGATAATTCTAAGGGCTTCGCATAAAACTATTTCAATAATAAAAAATAAAAAGTCAAACAATTAATAGAAACAAAATATATAAATGTTAGTTACTGTATTACCCGGACTATAAGTCACACTTTTTTTCATAGTTTGGCTGGTCCTGCGACTTATAGTCAGGTGTGACTTATTTATCAAAATTAATTTGACATGAACTGAGAGAAATGAACCGAGAGAAATGAACCAAGAGAAAACATTACCGTCTCCAGCCGCCAGAGGGCGCTCTATGCTGCTCAGTTCTCCTGTAGTCTACACTGAAGACATAGAGCGCCCTCTGGCGGCTGGAGACGGTAATGTGAACTCTTAGTTCTTGGTTTTAAATAAATGTGACTTATATATGTTTTTTTCCTTGTCGTGACGTATTTTTGGACTGATGCGACTTATACTCAGGTGCGACTTATAGTCTGAAAAATACTTTATATTTAAAACATTATAGTATAATAATTAAAACATAATTAGATATATAATTGTGAGTTTTTAATTTTGAACTCAATTCTCAATTTTGTTTCCGCACTGATATCAGACGGATTAATTTATTTGCTAGAAATATTTGACATAAAAATTACTTTAATTACAAGTCTCAAGTGTTTCATATTTTATATGAAATTGTTTTCAGAGATATCAGACTGGTTCATTCATCTGAAAAATGTTATATAAAAACGGTACACAAAAAATTATAGATCTTTTTTTATAAATAAAATTATAATATTACTTTTTTTTCTTTTTTTTACTGTTATCAGATATTCAGTAATTCAGTAACACACATTTTATTTTTTGCTTTGTCCATAAAGTTTACAAATAAGTTTTATTTTAATTATTTTTAAAGAATAATTTTAATAAATACATACATTTTAATAAATTAAATAATTGTCAAATTTAATAGAAAATAATTTTTACATTTTAGTTTTTTATTTGTTCTGTGATTTTCAGTTCATTCAATAGTTTACTAAATATAGACATTAAAACGGTCTATTGTATTTGCAGTGAAAGTCATTCATTTGTAATTTCATTACAACATTAAAATTCTCATACTGTGCTTTGCATCATACTTAATTTTGATTTTAATATGTGTAATGTTATTTTCAGAGGACGTCATCACCTCTATTCCTAGCAACCATGTGTTTGTGCGCTTAGCAGAAGTGTAACAAAGTGTAACATTTATTTTTCTGCCAGTGGTAAGAAGTGCGTGTTGTTTACCCTGGTAACCGTCACCATTCTGCCCTGAGAAAAGCTGGTGAAAAGCACTAAATCTCTCATGCGTTCCTGCCACTGTAAGCACAGGACACATGTACCTCATTATGTTCCAGACAAGCGATCATGATCTCAGACAGGATGACCACACCAGTGCGTCCCACCCCTGCGCTGCAGTGCACCAGGACGGGAAGGTTTGTGTTCTTTGGGTCGCTGGAGCTGTTGGTGTGTCGCCTCACAGACTGGATCTCCTCCAAGTACGCTGAGACACAGAAATAGAGCGCTTTAGAGAGCCACGCCAGGAGAGAAAACACAACGCTGCACAACAGAAAGAGGTCAGCAGAGGGACACACCACAAGAAAACACTCTTCTCGAAGATTAAAGTCATGCATGATACGAACGTCATCAAAATACGGTTTCTTGAATCATTATAATGGTGCTGAATAACACTGTCAGGATTATCTGAAGCAAACTTAACAAGTCATGCTTTACACCAAAATCAGAAGGACAAAAAAAAAGATACTATTATATATATTAATAATTACAGGTTTAATATTGTTATATTCATAATTATAAAACTATGATAATGTACAAAAACTGAAATAACGCACAAAGATTTTGAAATAACTTGTAGGCACTGTACAAAGAAATGTAACAACATACTGCATATTTTAAAATGTTATGCATTTATTTTTTGTATAAACATATTTAGCTGTAACTACATAATGCATGTTTAATTATATATATATATATATATATATATATATATATATATACACACACAGTACAGACCAAAAGTTTGGAAACATTACTATTTTTAATGTTTTTGAAAGAAGTTTCTTCTGCTCATCAAGCCTGCATTTATTAGATCAAAAATACAGAAAAAAAAGTAATATTGTGATATATTATTACAATTTAAAATAATTGTTTTTAAATTTATTATACTTTAAATGATCATTTATTTCTGTGATGCAAAGCTGAATTTTTAGGATCATTATCACATGATCCTTTAGAAATCACCTAATATCTAATATGATGATTCATTATCAAAGTTGGAAGCAGTTCTGCTGCTTAATATTTTTTCTGAACATGTGATACTTTCTTAGGATACTTTGATGAATAAAAAGTGAAAAAAAAAGCTATGTTTTTAAAATATAAATATTTTGTAATAACAATATACACTACTGCTCAGTAATTTGGGGTCAGTAATTTTTTTTTCTTTCTTTTTTTAAAAAATAAAATCAATACTTTTATTCAGCAAGGATGTGTTAAATCGATAAAAAGTGATAGTAAAGAAAATATATTATTAGAATTTTTCTTATTTTATTTTGAATAAATGCAGTTCTTTTTAACCTTTTATTGATCAAATATATTATTCAGCAGAACTGTTTCCAACAGTCATAATAAATCAGAATATTAGAATGATTTCTAAATGATCATGTGATCGACTGATGTTACATGTGACACTGAAGGCTGGAGGAATGATGCTGAAAATTCAGCTTTGCATCACAGGAATAAATTACTTTTTAAAAGTATATTCAAATAGAAAACTATTATTTTAAGTTGTAATAATATATCACAATATTACTATTTTTTCTGTATTTTTGATCTAATAAATGCAGGCTTGATGAGCAGAAGAAACTTCTTTCAAAAACATTAAAAATAGTAATGTTTCCAAACTTTTGGTCTGTACTGTGTAATATCTGGTTAACAAAACCAGACACTGATGTCTTTATTTCTTCACATGCAGATCCTCTAGGCATCTGGAGTGCCATAAGCAGCATGGTTTGGTATAAAGAAAGGCCGGTATCTGTGCTGTACTCACAGAGAAAGCCCTTGAAGTCCTCGGGGCAGCCGTGGTCGGGCCAGTCGGTGTACTGCAGGTGCCACACGGTTCGCTCCTGTCCCGTCAGGAGGTGTTTGATCTTCAGCCCCGTTGTGGCGTAGCACCCCGAGTCTGTGCGGAAGCGTGTGGTGATCTTAAATCGCCCGTATGTAATCGTGTTGTGACGAGAGCCCAGACGAGGCCAGTAGCGGAAACTCTTCTCTCGACCCCCTTCCTGCAGGACGGCACACAAAACAATGACTTACACTTCAGATTCAAGAGTGACACTCCGTTAATGATCTTTCCATCGTCACCTCCTCTGCTGTAACCATTGCGATGATGGAGACTCCTTGTTCCCAAACCATCTGCCAGAAGTCTTGGCAGGTGCTGGAGAGCGGACCCTGAGACGCGATATAACTCCACTCTTTCCCTCGGACCGTAACCTGATCAACACAGCAGCAGAAAACACAACATGAAAGAGGATTGATCGGAGTCAAAACAGCACAAATATAGCTGCAAACAGCCGTTTTTGGTGTTCAAGCACTTTAAGACCTTTAAGTTCATGAATAAAAAAAGATCAATTATGTGCAAGCCTAAATTAACCTAAATCAGAAAATAATAATAATAAAGTACTTCTATGGCTATTATATGCCTGATTTCAATATCATTTAGCATGCTTCTTAAGGATCACAAGACGCGCATGCTAACCTAATTTTGTAAAGTTCAACAGTTTCAAATAGAAATCTTTTAAAAGTTATGTACATTTATTTCAGATCTCTTTGATTGTGGTTTGATGCTGCATGATCATGCATTATTATTGCATTATTATTATAATAAAATATTTTTTTTTACATAATTGTTTTTCTTCTCTCAAATAAATTAAACAATTTATTATATATATATATATATATATATATATATATATATATATATATATATTATATTAGTATACTCAAGTTTAACATGGTTAAAAAAATATCATTATCATAACTACATTATACTGTGTTTTAGGGCATGATAATAATAATCATTATTATTTTTATTTTTATTATTATAACCGTTATTATTATTATTATTATTAATAATAATAATAATAATAATAATAATAATAATAATAACAGCAATTATTATTATAAAACTTACAAGATTACTTTTTTCTTTATCTGCACAATGACCTTTATGGCAGAATATTAATAATACTATTTTTAATAATAATAATAGTTAAATAAATACATACATAAATATTATCATGATTATTAAAAGTCTTATCAGCATTTTGAGCCTTAATCCTAAATATTAATATAGTGATCTGAAGCATCAATGTAAAGCTTCTATACATTAAGGCTGGGACGATAAATCGATGCAGAATCGTTTCGTGGATCGTTTCTTAGATTTTCCGAATGCATTGTGGCTCCTCTGAGAGGCTTAGATTTTAACAGCAGATGGCGCTCTAATCTAGTTTTTATCCGCACACTCAAATGCTCATGAAGAAGAGTGCTAAAGAGCTCTCGAGTCATGTAATTTCACTTCATTTTATTGTGCTTTTATGACGCAAGATTAATGTAAACAGCCAACTGCGAACACCCTTGTAATTCGCTTCAACCTTTTTGAATTTTACGAATGGTTATTTTAGGTTCAAGTGTGTTTAAGGTTTTGGAAACGAGATTCGGAAACTCTTAGAATCGAGGCTGAATCATTTCTCGATTCGGACACATGGTCATGGTCATACTGTAGTGTATCTCGAGCTCACCCTGATGTGCGAGGCGTTGATGTAGCCCGTGTTGTTCTCTTTGGTGGGCACCAGCTCCACACGCGTGTCGTCGTAGGGCAGGACGTCCTGGAAGCGGTTCCTGTCGCTGTTCTCGGGCATCAGAGCGATGGTGCACTCACAGTTGGGACGCTTTTTGGGCACCTGCTCGTATTCGGTGAACACCATCCCCTGCTCCATGCGCTGCTCCAGTATCTTACACTGCAGGAAACACACAGGACGGGTTTCATCCAGAACCTCCTGCAGCACGCTAACAGTGACATGCTGACGTGTGTTTGAGAAGATTCACTTAAAATATCAATAAGTATTTTATTTGCTGCACATCATTAATGAACAATCTTCCCTCAACAGAGCTGCTGCTTGGTGATGATTTATTAAAACTAGATGTTAACACTTCATACTTTTGATTGATTAATAATACTTATAACATTAGGGGTGTAACGACACAAAAATGACGGTTTGGTATATAGAACGGTTTTAACGTTATCGTTTCGGTACAGCACAGAGAAAAACTAAATGTTTTTTAAAAACTTGTGAGCGAGACAGAGAGCGAGTGAGACAGAGCGAGTGAGCAAGCGAGAGAGAGAGAGAGAGAGCGAGTGAGCGAGCGAGAGAGAGAGAGCGCAAGAGAGAGAGAGGGAGCGAGCGAGACAGACAGAGAGCGAGCGAGTGAGCGCGAGAGAGAGAGAGGGAGCGAGCGAGACAGAACGAGCGAGACAGAGCGAGTGAGCAAGCGAGAGAGAGAGAGTGCGAGAGAGAGAGGGAGCGAGCGAGACAGACAGAGAGCGAGCGAGTGAGCGCGAGAGAGAGAGAGGGAGCGAGAGAGAGAGGGAGCGAGCGAGACAGACAGAGAGCGAGCGAGTGAGCGCGAGAGAGAGAGAGGGAGCGAGAGAGAGAGGGAGCGAGCGAGACAGACAGAGAGCGAGCGAGTGAGCGCGAGAGAGAGAGAGGGAGCGAGCGAGACAGAACGAGCGAGACAGAGCGAGTGAGCAAGCGAGAGAGAGAGAGTGCGAGAGAGAGAGGGAGCGAGCGAGACAGACAGAGAGCGAGCGAGCGCGAGAGAGAGAGAGAGTGCGAGAGAGAGAGGGAGCGAGCGAGACAGACAGAGAGCGAGCGAGTGAGCGCGAGAGAGAGAGAGGGAGCGAGCGAGACAGAACGAGCGAGACAGAGCGAGTGAGCAAGCGAGAGAGAGAGAGTGCGAGAGAGAGAGAGGGAGCGAGCCAGAGAGAGAGAGAGGATTTATTTTGCATGTATTTTATTCAATTTTATTTTATTTTATTTTATTTTATTTTATCTTATGGATATATATGTATTTTTGTATTGTATTGTATATGTATTGATGTATTGCAGTGCACTATACATCATTTATGTAAGTGAGGATAGCAAAATAAAGTAAACTGTCAAATTATACCCAAGAATTCTTCAAACAGTGGACTACCAGTAAAACTGATACAAATTGGAGACCAAAAATCATTTAGACCAAGTCTGGGAAAAAAGATTTTATGTTCAGGTTTGCATGAAGCTGGATGACAGCATGTCCAGGAGACTACAGACAATCATTAAGACTAAGGCCTGCACGACTAAGTGTTTGAAAATGTTTGGTTGATTGTTATCCATAACATACCTTTCTAGCAAAGTTTTCAAACATTATCAAGATGAATTTGTTCTGACACAGTTTAACTCTGAGTTCTTGTCATATTTTATTACCATCTTCTAAACTAAAGAGAATAAACTTTGATAATGCTGAAGGTGTCTGCATACATTTTGGTTTGATTTTCTATTTAATAAATTAAGTTAACCAGCTAACATTATACATACTCTTTTGGTTTCTGTACCCGATATTTACTAAATTTACAAATGCAATAAAAATATCGGTACTCTGTATCGGCAAGTACCAAAAATATCGGTATCGGGCGAGTACAGGAAGAAGTGGTATCGGTCTCTTTTTAACTTTTTATTAAATCAAAGAATCCTGAAAAAAGTATTTAAAAAAATATTTGGCAGCACAAGTGTAGCCAATATCGATAATTCTAATAATAAATCGGCATATTAGAATGATTTCTGAAGAATCATGTGACACTTTATACTGGAGTCATGTCTGATGGAAATTCAGCATTGCATCACAAAAATAAATTATATTTTAAAGCATATTAAAATAGAAGTCATTATTTTATATTCTAACAAAATTTTGCAAGATTACATTTTTTTTCTGTATTTTTGATCAAACAAATGCAGCCTTGATGAGCAAAAGAGACTTCTTTAAAGTTTTACCCCGACTTTTGACCGGTCGTGTGTTCACAGTCAAAGAGAAAGCAGTACTCACCCGCTCATCATTAGACGAGTTCTCCGGGTCGTCCTTCCCTTCATCGGGCAGAGGCATTCTGGACAGTGTCAGGCCGTTGAGAGCCGCCATCTTCAGGGGACCCACCTTCTTGACCTCGGAGCGTCCTTTCTTCATCCCCTTCATCCCCGGAGCGAGCGAGAGACAGAGACAGAGAGAGAAAGAGAGTCTGAGAATCGGCGTCTGAGAGACTCAGTGGAGAAGAGCAGCAGAATGCAGCAGTTCGAGTCTGACGGCCTGTTGAGTGGCATTCTTCACATCGCACGCATCAAGTGTTCAGCCTCACCCCAGCGTACAAACACCTACTCGACGACGTGCAGACAAAACGAAAATAAAAGCCCACAAGCTAGATGATGTGCCATCAAGAATCAGCTTGCATATCCTTTAAATGTGTCATATGAAGTTTTTTTCTTTCTCTTTGGAGTGTTACAAGCTGATGAGTGCATACATTAAATTTAAATTAAATGTATGCATTTAGCAGACGCTTTTATCCAAAGTGACTTACAGTGCATTCAGGCTATCAGTTTTTCCCTATCATGTGTTCCCGGGGAATCGAACCCCCAACCTTGCGCTTGATAGTGCAATACTCTACCAGTTGAGCTACAGGAACACTAAGTTAAGTGCAAAAGTTAACATAAGTTGCAAAGAATAAAATATAAAAACCAAAGAGATATTCTTTATCAAAGTTAAGACTCATGCCCCACCGAAACAGCTCGTTTAAACACGCCCCCACATGTCTACATCACTGAGCATGGTTTTCTGTCTTTCTTTTGTTGCTTGATTAAAAATCTCTTTTATATATTTTAAAACAAGTCTATTACACAATGAATTGCAGGCCTATAATTTAAGGTGCTGTAGGGAACTTTTGTAAAAATATATTTTTTACATATTTATTAAACCTGTCATTATGTCCTGACAGTAGAATATGAGACAGATAATCTGTGAAAAAATCAAGCTCCTCTGGCTCCTCCCAGTGTCCTATTGCCATTTGCAGAAACTCCATCACTCCCGGTAAGAAACAATCAATCAGAGCTGCGGTCCGTAACTTTGTTTGTGTTCAAAATGTAGAAAAATGTTTATAATAAGCGAGTACACCATGAATCCATTTTCCAAACCGTGTTTTTGGCTTGTCCTGAATCACTAGGGTGCACCTATAATAAGTGTTTATATTCGGACTATTTTAGAATGCTCCGGGGGTAACGCGGCGGAGTAACCCAGTACCTTTGTGATTCTTCATAGACTTAAACAGAGAGAAGTAGTTCCGGCTACGATGTTCTTCCGCAAGACGCAAGCAGTTCTGTTTATTAACCGCTAGAGCGTCACAAGTTACCGACTGCAGCTTTAAGTGAATGTGCAAATACACTTAAACCTATTGTACATTGCATTCCCAAATGCACATCTAACTGATTCTGATTGTTTAAGTGAACTTACGGCCGGTGGAAGACCATCGATGTTTCTTTCTGGCAGGTGGCACGTCAGAGACGGGTCTCTTAAAGACGTCTTTCTTCTGTCTGAAGCGTCCCTGTCCGCTCAGATCTCCCTCTGATACTGAAGGCACCATGTGTCCGGGCTCACGCAGAGGCGGTAGCGGCCCCATGTCTTCTGGTTTGCGGATGATGGGATGGGGCTGGTACCCCAGAGGGGCTGTCAGGACTGTCTCCATACTGTGGCTGAAGGGATAAGCGGGTGGATCTACGAGGGGCCGTCCCATCGGGGTCATGTGATGCTCGGGGCCGCCCACAGCATCCTGAGACTGAGGTGTGTGTCGTCCGCCATCGTCTTCAAACTCTTCCTCTTCACCGCTGCTGTGCACCAGCATCGTGGCATCAGACAGGGATTTTTTGTGGCCATAGATGGCATCCTCCTTGATGACAGCATCCTCTGGCTTCGTCACCTCCAGGACAACGTTGATGTCGGAGCCGGATGCTGCAGACGGCATCACCTGGGCAACAGGGGGCGGGGTCTCAGCCGAAGATGCAGATGCCTTGGGAGTTGATGCAGAAATGTCAATAAATAAAACTTTCTTAAAAACAGTTAACTTATAATCTTTGATTATTATATAAGAATTAATTAATTATAAGCACTCTTAATTATATACATACATATAAATATATACATGAATTAAACATGAAATGTATTCTCTTTTGTTACATTTTTAAATCAGATTAATACTGATATACAAGAATGAATTATATAACTATTATGATTACTATATATTAAAATAGTTATATTAGAATTATGAAAATGCTGCTGACAATAATTTTAATTGTGTAAAATGTCACAAATGAAACCTAAATTAAAATGATTGAAAATCGTTAAATCTAGTATCATATATAAATATCAATAATTATTAGTATTCTACACTGCAGGAAATGCAGTCCTTACCCTGGAAACCCCATAAATAAAGCAGCCGCACTACTTTCTAAATCATATTTAAATAATTTTAAATAGCTATTCAGGTTTGTGTATTGACTATGATGTTCATAACAGGGCCAAAGTATTTAGCATTAATACGCGATTTATTTTCAAACCCTTTTTAACTAATTTTAATCTGTACTACAGCATGCCATAGATATTGTTTGAAAGTGTTTTGAATCTTTATTGTTAATTAACACTTCATTAATTAAACTAAAAAACAGTTTATTAAAAAAAACTAATAAAATTAGCCTCAACATTAATTTTATGTATTCCAATATTTAATAAACGTTGTTAAAATCTAAAAGTTTCAACTAAAGTTTTATTTAATGAGCTAACATGAACTAAAAATTTTTTTAAAAAGATGTTTATGTAACAAATGCAGCTATTTGCTAATTTTGAACGTATATGGTTAACTAATGAGCTCTTATTGTAAAGTGATACCGATTATCGATGATCTTAATAGTTCTTTTGCACTTTGTGTCAAACTTTTACCTTTATATATTTTTTTCTGTATTGCTTTATTGTATTTAAATGTTCAGTTATTTTTGTTATAAGAAAAAAGCTATTTAACTTGTTATGCTGTATTATACCCTACCCTACACCAAAGGACACATTAACATCCGGGAAGGACACACCTTCCTCTCCTTCAGCCTCATGTTCTCGAGGGCCCGTACGCTAGCCCGGCGATCTCGATGGAGTTGCGTTTGTGCATGTGAGGCCGTCGGGTCGTGACGAGCGGCTCGCTCACTTCCTGCAGCGAGTGAGCCACGGGAAGGCTGTCCTCCTGGAAGGTCTGCACCGAGTGATGGACACGGCGCGTGATCAGGTCCGGGTTACTGCTGCTGACGTAGAGATGGGCGGGACAGGTCCGGGGTGCTGTTAGCAGGTCGAGGGTGAGGGTAGGGATACGGCGGAGGCGGCCAATAAACCTGATTCCTGATGATGTTGGGCGGAGGATATTCCTGCGCCTGCTGGACGTTGGTGAGCTCGGGGGACGCTGACGGCTCCTACGACAGGCCGTCTCTCGGTGGGATAGGGGTACGGGGAGGGGCTGTGGAAGCTGTAGTTGAGGTGGAAGGGTACTGGCCCGTGCCGTTGCTCCCGGATCTCCGGCTGGCTGTACACGAGCGGGTCGGGGCGGCTGTAGGCGTACGAGTTCCCGATGTTCAGGTTCCTCATGGAGTGGCTCTGGCGCTCGGCTGGTGGGATCATCCCGTGGTTCTTCTGCCTCATGACGCTCTCGTAATCGGGCGTAGCGCGGTTAGGACGGCGGGATCAGGGCGCTGTGCCGGTGGGAAGGCACGTAGTCGGGCCGCATTAGGTCACTTCCTGTGATGCTGGGGTTGGAGGACATGGGCGAGGGCTGCAGGTAGTGCTGAGGGTTGTTGAGGGAGCTGGTGCTCTGTGCGCTGTAAACGCTGCCGTTACGGATCCGGCCGTTGTACTCGTGCGGAGAGCGGTCCAGACTGGTCTGGGAATGGTAGTAGAAACCGTTCTGGTTGTTGATGTACAGATTGTCTGTAGGGAATTCAAGAGACGTGCATCAGTTCTTGTCTATTATTTTTGTCTTGTTTCACAAATATCTACACATTCTTTAAAATCAAGATACGTTAACTTGAAAAACTAAAATCACAGTCATTGCAAGTCAGCATCATTATTAGTGGTCGACCGATATATCGGCCGATATTTACCATTTTTCAAATATCGGCAACCGCTGATAAGTTTTTCTGTTTGGCCGATGCGTTCGAGGTGGGACTTTTATTTTGACATTTAAACAAATTGCTCACATTCGCTCTCTTGTTTGCCATCATTAACAGTTCTGTTTAATATGGATAGAAGTCTAAAAATCTGATTATTAATAGACAGGCAAAAATTATAATACTTTCTCGTTTGCCATCAGCATTCAGAAAATACGCATTTACATAATTTAAACAAATCTTTGAATGATAAATGAAAATTTAACTCAACACCTTTTTTCTCAGTTTTGAGATCTTGTGAAGTGTGCATGTGATCTGCATGTCTGCGTGTTCTCTGCGTGACTTTCAGTACGTGTAAATTGAATGCTTTAAACATTAAATTAATGATTTCAAATTATGCTACGCTTTATGCATTTGCCCACTATCATATTCCTGTGATTTTCACGGTGTGCCATATGTAAAATGAGTGTCACCTTGGATTTATTTGAAAAAATATAATTCTCAATGCACATAAACTTCCCAGGATACTGAGTGCTCTGCTGGTTATGGTTTAGTTCCCTTTTAATTATATTTGTATAAAATATTTATTTATTTGTGGAAAATACTTTGTCATCTAAAATAATGTAATGATTATTTTTTATTCCATTTTCAAAGTATTTACAATTTCTTAAATATTATTTAAAATAAATAAAATTATATCGGTTTTATATCGGCCACCCTGCTTTCCAAGATATCGGCATCGGCTGTAAAATAAATGAATAAATATTGGTCGACCACTAATCATTCAAGTGTAATATTTTTAGTTTTTTGATTTTCGGACTATAGTTTTTTTTTTTTTTTTTTTATAAGAATATAAATAAAATAAAAACAAATAAAATACAAGAATGCTTAGTATTTTTACAGTAAAAACTTAAAATCTGGATGAATTAACTTAAGAAAACTCCATAGGTTATTTTCACAAAAATGTATTTATTTTTCAACCACACCGTCTATATCTTAACTTAAATTTATAAAAGATTGCAGTATCGGAGTTACTTTAAATTAATAATTAACCTTTATTATTATTCAATACAAAAATAATAAATAAAATAAAAAAATTCTCAGATGTCTTCTTTTCCAGTAACATTTTTATTAAACATTTTTAAAATCAAGATAAATTAATTTGCGTAGTATTTGACTAAGAATTTGTATTTCAAGTACAAATAATAGCTCTTAAATCTAGATACATTACATTGAGAATACTTCATATCTTAAGTTATTTTGCTTTTTAAATAAATGTATGTTGTAGAATGTTGTAAGAATGTTTAGATATTATATTTCTAAAGTTCTAAAAACGTTAAAGTAAATTTTTCTAACCAAACTGAATTTTTTTTCACATTAAATTCTGTCGTTTTGTTTGATCTTGATTTGAGAATGTTTAGATGCAAAACACTTTAGAAAACTTTTTTTGCAGTGAGAATGGACAAAACGGTTTTGGCCCGTTGCTGATGGGAGATGTCCTACCTTGTGAAGAGGTGTAGGGTTCAGTGTAATGGCCGTTAAAATGCATCTGAGGTGGCATCATGTAGGGTTGAGGTT